>NW_003307601.1:127534-128678 GCF_000143455.1 Volvox carteri f. nagariensis | reverse complement strand
TCAGACGGAACTGCGGACTGGCTCCTCGCCGACTTCGCCATGGAGGACGCCGATGATGAGTCGTTCAGGGCAGCTGGCGGAGTTGGCGTGCCGTACGGTACGTACGACTTTCCGAGCGGAGGATGCGGCAACAAGGGTGCTCTCGGCGGTGGTGGTTGCGGGGATATGGGGCCAGTTAGGGACTCTGCTGGGAATACTGTACGGCAGGGTGAGGCGGGCGGCCCGCTGGATGACGTATTTGGCTTTCTGGGCGGCCAAGGCGGAGTTGGTCGCTCCGGTCGCACAACAGTAGCCAGGGTTGCTGTCGCTACTGCTTCAGCCCAGGCCGGTGCCGCAGAGCACGAACAGCCCGAGGAAGACGGTACCGCTGTACCGACAAGACGCCAACTGGCAGCTTGCGGCGGATTCGGAGATGCGGTACTGGCGCCGCCGCCGCCAGCGGCTCGTCCGCCAGCGGCAACCCCCATTCAAGCCGCGGCACCGAGCGCAGCAGCGGCAGCGGCAGCAACACCGCCGCTGGCGTCTCAAGTACTGCGACTGCACAGACCAGGGATGTCCTCCCGCCAGCTGTCCATCGCGGGCGCGCCACAGGAGCCCGCAGCGTCAACCCTCTCCCCCTCCGCCAGCGCTGGGGCCCCACAACGGCAGCCACGCCAGCAAGGACCAGCAACGGCAGGCGCCGGCGGCAGCGGCAGCGGCGGCGGCGGCGGCGGCTCTCACGCTGCTGTCCTAACGGAGCACAAGCGGCGGATGTTGCTGGGCAGTCGAGACCGGGATATAACGGAGGGACTACAGCTGATGCAGCAGCGTCGAGCCAGGAACGCCAACGGCTTCAACGGCGGCAGTACATCGGGCTTCGTGGTTAATGGCCAACGTAGCGGCGGCGACGACGGCGGAAGGCTTGCTGTCGGGCAAGGTACGGCAGCGGCAGCGGCCGTGGGAATAAGCTCCCCGACGTCGTCGTCGACTTCAGTGATGCGGGTGGGCGGCAGTGCGGCTGCACCCAACAACCTGGCGAGTGCACCAATGGCAACGGCAGCGGCAGCGGTGGCGGCGGCGGCAGTGGGACCAGAGGACGACGAAGGTGAGTACGACCCAGCCGCTGTCGTCGCCAGCGCCGCTGGCGCCATCTGGACGAGCGCCG
>NW_003307601.1:121678-124747 GCF_000143455.1 Volvox carteri f. nagariensis | reverse complement strand
TGTGGTGGCTGGCTGGTGGCGCAGGATGCACGCTCGTTGTTGTAGCGCGATAGCTACAGAGTAATGATGAGCTTATTAAGAATATGCGAATCTAATTTTGATCCTGAAATCTTCTGAAACTGATATGGCTGTCAAGGAATCGTTTGTAAGAATTCACCGGAACTGAACATCAAGGATCTGTACGACAGCCTTACCGAAATCCATAAACTTACTGAAATCGTCTTTGCTCACAGAACGACATGTGATTGTTTAGAATTCATATTCTACACACTTTCGGAGCGCGTTTTTATACCGTGGTCGGGGCAGTGCCGGCCTGAGACAGACTTCACGTGTCTCTAGCATTGCACCGCACTACAACATCTTTTGTGTCTCAGTAGCGCATTGCCATTATTAAATTATTATCTGAGTAGCCTCGTTTAGGGTGTCAGCCGCCTCCCTTTCCTGGCCATCGGCTTCCATCGTGGATGTTCTCAAGTCAACCTCGCAACACCAACGAAGCCCTTGTACAAGCTCTACTTGCTGGACTGCGTCTTTCTGTCCAAGGTTGGCGGCCTTGAACACGACTTTCTGTCATTCCCACTATGGATGCGCCAACGCTCACCGATTCAGTGAATGTAGATGAAGTCGCTGTACCTCCACCGAACCCACCGGATCAACTGAACTCGGCGAATCTTCCGCGTACCGAATCGGCTACGGATGCTGGCGGCTCCGCCGGCCCCTCCCGCGCCGAACATGATCTCCTTGCACTGAAACTTCAGCTCGTTCAAGCCGAGATCGAGCTAACGCGCTTAAAGAACGCTGCTGCTGGCCCACCGACTGCACCTGCTCCAGTGCCGATCAAGAACGGAAGTTTGGAGACGTTTGTCAACGATTTCCAAGAATGGGTGGCTAAATACGCTCCGAACAACATCGATGACGCCTTGCTGCATCTGCGCCACTCCGTGCGCGAGTACCCGCCTGGCGCCGTTGAATGGCTTTCTGTGTACCGCACTGCATTTCAGAACGCCAACAAACCGATTCGCCTACCAGAGGTGTTAACGGTGTTCCTAGATAATTTCGAATCGAAGTTACGCAGTAAGAAAATTGATGCGCTCGAATCTTTACTGAAGGGGGAGGTCCGGATGGATGCTTCCAAGGGTGTGGCTGAGTACGCCGTTCGTTTTCGTAAAGCAGCTCGTTGTGCAAAGTTTACCGATCAAAAACCGCTTACGAAATTGTTTTACCTGGGGTTGATTCCTGAACTTCGCCCGCTTTGCCTTGTTGATTTTCATGGTGCCGAATTTACTGAACTGGATGCAATTGTGCAATTCGCGCTCACTGAAGAACGAAAATTGCAGGCCCGCGGGCAGGGTCAATCTCGTGCGGGTCTCCACTATGCTGCTGCCGCTTCCACGAAAACTAAGCACCGCTTTCATGGTTCCCGACACGACGGTCCGAAGTCTACTGGAAAACGAACTACCGAACCGCAACCGTGGCGCGATGTGGTTGCGAAACGTGTCAGAGTGGAGCACCCTACGACTACCGAGACTATGTAACAACTTAGTGAATACTAACGTAATGAATACCGTTCGTCCGCCAGTGCGTCCTGTTGTGTCTGCTGGGCCTACACCTACGTTTCCTGGAACCCCCCTGTGTCTACACCTTCACGAACTTCATCATCGTCAGATGCCAAGGTGTCAGTGATGCTGGCTGCTTTGAACCGACCTAACGAGCCTTCCCGGACTCCGAACCCTCTCCGACCCGGGACCTTCCTATCGAATTCAGAGAAATATCAGTGGAATGATCACATTAGTGCTTGTTGTCCGAATCCGCTGGTGAATCGTTAGGATGTTTCATCATGTTGTGAGACTTCATGGAATGCCGACCGTGACCCGAGATTTGAGAATCTGTTTTTACCGGCTTTGCTAAATCGAGCTGGTGCGAAACAAAACACGAGTACCGCTTTTCACCCTGAAACCGATGGACAAACCGAACGAATCAACCGAATTCTTGGAGATGAGTTACGACAATATGCGACTGACACTGAACAATGGGATCGTGATCTCGATGCCGCTGAATTCGCGACTGAACCTTGTGAGACGATTTTATCAGTCTGCGCAAGACCGAACTGTACAACAGGAGAGTAAGAAACGACGTACCGTTACCCTACAAGTTGGTCAACAGGTATTACTGAGTACGAAAAACCTGTCTACACAGAAAGGTACACGAAAACTGATGCCACGCTGGATAGGACCTTTTCCAATTACTGAAATGATTAATTCCGTTGCTTTCTGTTTGGGTTTGCCTCCTGAATACCGATTCCACGATGTGTTTCATGTGTCCTTACTCCGACTTTACTGTGCTGACGTCCCTGATGGACCTGTTTAGCCTCCGAAAGCTTTGGAATTTGACCCTGTCACTTCCAAGCATGTTTGGACGATTAAACGAATCCTGAAGCATGAAACCCGTAAACTGAGGAAACGAACCTTGTACCAATTCCTGGTGAAATGGAAAGGACATACTGATGAACACAATACGTGGCTTGATGCTACCGTTATTTCTGATCGAAATTTGATTACTGAGTACTGGAATGCTCACCAGGACGCTGGTAGAAGGAGGCTGTTGTAGCGTGATAGCTACACAGTAATGATGAGTTTATTAAGAATATGCGAATCTAATTTTGATCCTGAAATCTTCTGAAACTGATATGGCTGTCAAGGAATCGTTCGTAAGAATTCACCGGAACTGAACATCAAGGATCTGTAGGACAGCCTTACCGAAATCCATAAACTTACTGAAATCGTCTTTGCTCACAGAACGACGTGTGATTGTTTAGAATTCATATTCTACACACGTTCGGAGCGCGGTTTTATACCGTGGTCGGGGCAGTGCCGGCCTGAGACAGACTTCACGTGTCTCTAGCATTGCACCGCACTACAACACTCGTCGCACTCAGCGTTACCTTTCAATGCTAATCAGCCATGGCAATGATTTAGTTTTCCTTGAGACGATGGATAATAATATTTAAATGGTCACAGTAGTCAAGGCATGAATCGCACGGACTGGTGCTCCGGGTAAACATCAGCAATT
>NW_003307601.1:117102-118105 GCF_000143455.1 Volvox carteri f. nagariensis | reverse complement strand
CCCTCCAGCGCNCCCACACTTACGGAATAAATTACGGCGATTCTAGCAACTTTGTTACTTAGGTCGGAATAAATTGAGACCCGCCCTAAATGAAAAAAAATCACTGCCCCCCACATACCCTCCCCCCCAACCAGAACATCCTCAAGGAGTACGTCATCTATTACAATCAGTCACTGTGGCAGGCCTTCAACCCAAACTCCGTCGACCAGTGGCGTACACTTGCCGTACCTGTGTTCGACAATTACGTCGTACGGTCGTTGCTAGGCGGTCAGGTGTATAACATGCCTTGGGGTGATGTCAACCACACGCACCTGCTGGGCGCCAAGATTGTGACGCTGCAGTTTGAAGTGTTGCTCAGTTTGGCCCCCGAAACCTCCGAACTCACCAGGGACATCTTTGGGCTGGGACTTGGCTGGCAGTACGACTTACGGCACATGCATGTACGGCCGACGATATGGCGCCCCGTCGACGAATTTTCGGCGGAGGTTATGGAGGCAGTACGTGCCGCGGGACGGTTGGACGAGCAGCTGTACGAATTTGCACTCGTACTGCAATTGCTGGATGCGATAACGTTTGGCATCGCGCATGACGTGGCGGGCATGGATGGAATCCTATCAGCCGACAGCGGCGACGGGGACGGCAGCGGCGGCGGGGACATCGATGATGTGATGGGTGGATTGGAGGCTGCGATGGAGCTTAGCACGTCCGATACAGACGTGGACTGGGCCGTGAATGGTAACGGCGGTGACCCAGCGGCAGCGGCAGCGACGCCGGAAGCGGGTCAGCGGCGCCTTATGGGGGCCTGCGGAATCGTTGGAAATTTTACGACGGCAATCCACCCAGGCAGTCCCCATGGCTTCTCTAACCGTAATAGCTTAGCAACTACCAACCGTTACTGAACAGTTAGCGGCCCTTTGTGGTTGGGCTACGTAACTGCCGTAAAACCGAAAGTTTTAAAGAAAAGATGTATTGCTCCTTCTTCTTGTTTTTGCGGCCCCTGCCT
>NW_003307601.1:13967-117052 GCF_000143455.1 Volvox carteri f. nagariensis | reverse complement strand
AACGGGAGCTGGGGAGATGGATGATGGGAAACATGGGGGTTTCAGGAAAAGGCCAAAGGCAAGCGGGCGGTGGGAGGCGGGGAGGTGCGTGTGGGGGAAGCCTGAATGGCACGAAGGTAGTGTTTTTTAGCGGTTGAAGTATTGTTATGGCGGAAGGAGCCCCAATAGCTGTGCGGCTAGCCTTCTATCGGAGGTCGGGGAGAACAGGAGGCACATCGCGCTCAGGCGCGTCGAGCCCAGGCGAGTACCAATTAGTTGTCAAAAATGTTTGAAATTGAGAAAATGAATATAAATGCTTTTAAGGACAGTTTATCCATGGGCCCCCCCGGTGTTTACGGATGACCCCCCTACCACTCGTACGGTGCTTTGTTAACTCCGAACTAGACGACAGTTTGCTTTTACCAAAACAGCACCTATAAAGTAACTTTATAAATCACACATCAATATTTTAGATAACTGATCTATGACGTGCGTGTGTCGTACACAGGGGCGAGAAGCGTATCCTTAACGAGATCAACAAGCGGGTGGGGGGGGAGGGCGCCATCAAATACCCCGTGCCGGCGGATGGCCCGCCAGCAGCGGGTTCCGCGGCTCCGAAACCAAAGGACCGCATCACCAAGCCCACGGAGAAGATCTTCATCCTGGTGAGATCATCATCTTCATCATCTTCATCATCACCATCATTCCGCCCCTCGGCTAATAAGGCGGCGGTGTTCGTCGTCCGTCTTTCTCGTACCTTCACGGCCTTCGTCGTCCACATCCGCCGTCCGCGGCCACACCTTACACATCTAGTGACCTCATCCTTCCCCCCTCCCCCGCCATATACACGATCACACACGGGTCTCTGTCCGCTTTTTGATTCGTCACTTGTACGGCCCCTTTGCCTTTAAAGTCACTCGGCAGTTTTCAATTTATGGCATCCTTGCATGACTTTATTACAAAATGTGTTTTTATACCATTATACGCGACATAATTTTTGCTTTTTTTTCGATTGCGATGATACGAACCCCCGGTGTTCACCATGGCAGGTAAGATTGTTATTAAAGTGGTGTCTTCACGGATGGAAGCATGGAAACGTAATTCCCTCCTCTGGCCCCCTCTCCTTCGTGACAACCTTGAGCACCTAACAACGACAATTCAATAATTGATATAATAATATAATACCATTGTAACTGTACGTGCGTGTCTGTTCAGAGGCCTCTCCAGTAACCAACTCTTTCCCCCCCCCCCCTCTCCGCACGCGCTCGTCCCCTTTGTTTCCAGGTCAATGAGGCCCTGTGCGACTCCGGCTCCGAAACCCTGGACTATTCCATGCGCCAGGAGCTGGAGGGCGTGCTGAGGGTGGGGCAGCGGATAGCGGGAGCCATGGCAAGGTGGGTGGGTGGGTGGGACCTCCCAGGATCTCGAAACAGAGTCCTAAGAACCCTTAGTCATCAGTTTTTGAAATCTGCCGACACACCCGAGGCGATGGCCGGACAAGTACCGAAAGCTAAACAGGGGAGCATCTCAGATCTAACGGCTGCGGACAATATCATGTTTTTAACACCCGCACCCGCGCTTTTAAAATTAGCTCACGTGTGTGGTCTTTCCACTTCAGTACACCCCTAACCCCTGATTTAGATCCTCCTACGCGGCGTGCTGCAGGTTCTTTGATTTCCGGCAGTCTCTGGCTGCAACCGCCAACTCCCTGTGTCTGTCCAAGAGCCTGAGGCAGCGCATGTGGGACGACTCACAGCAGGTACGGCACACGGCGCTACGGCTCCCTCTCCCCTCTTTTCTCCCACGCCCCAACCCCTCAAAACATCACCGGGGTCGTGGCGGTGATCGGGTCCATGCGTACACGGGCACATGTGGCGGCTCAGCTCTGTGCTCTGCACTTCCCCTCGTGCTTTATCATTCTGCTCTGCTCTGCTCTGCTCTGCTCTGCTCTGCTCTGCTCTGCTCTGCTCTGCTCTGTTGTTGGCGCATCCAGCCTAAGGAAAACCGCTCCGTTGCCCTCCCGTGTAAATCTTGCACCATGTACCGGCCCCTTTTTACTGCTTCTCTATTGATTTATTTATTTTTATTTTCTTTATTTTTTTTTACTCTTTTCCCTTCCCCCCTGACTAATGCCTCCCGTCCCCTCTTCATACCCCCGTTATGCCTGTCTGTCTGTCTGTCTATCCACGTCATCCCGTACGTCCGTGCTGGGGTTCCGCTCGTGTCGCCAAGACTGTACGGCAGCTGCCTGACATTGGTCGGCTGCTAGCGCAGCGTCTGGCGTCTGCCGGCCTGGGCGGACTCCGACAGCTCGCGGAGGCCGACCCGCGCAGGATAGAGGCAGTGACGCAGAAGGCATATCCCTTCGGTACGCAACGATGGGCTGAATGACCGATATGGGGAAGACGGGGGAAGGTAGATAGGTGGGGTAGGGGTAGGGCACATAGGGAAAGAGGATGGGGTGCGGCCAGGGGGGCCCGCATGCATGACAAGTCAACCACACCTGCTCTGTGATGCTCGCTCATGTGCTTGTGCGCTGGAGGTCCCCTGCCGCCTCCTCCACATGAAGTGGGTTACCAATCCTGATTTGTTGCGTGCTGATTCATGATGCCGCCGCGGCTGCTGCCTGATGTCCGTCCCTAATTAGGCAACCACTTCAGTGCTTGAAACACCAGAAGCTGCGGCTTTGGGACGTGTGTGCGATTGATCTCTGCTTCTTGCACCTGAAAATTCCATTGGATTCACCCGTTCCCCTCCTCCTCCTCCTCCTCCGCACACACACCCGACCCACCCAACCCCATCCCAACCCCCACCCCCACCCCAACCACCCACCCCCACCCCATCCCGGTGCAGGTAATACCCTCCGCGGCCACCTGGCCAAGCTGCTGCCCCCGGAGGTGCAGCTGAGACTGACGCTCCTGACCGGCCCACACCCGCGACATCATAATGCGAACGACCTACAACTGCATCACCCTTCGCACTCAGGTTCCCACGCCACTGTGGAAGTGGAGCTGACTAGGTGGGGGTGGGGGTGGGGGTGGGGAGCCGGATTGTGTGAATGTGGATGTGGGGATGGATGTGTATAATGGATGTGTGTGATGCATTTTGTGGGTGTGTGGGTGTGGATGGTGTGTGGGCGTGTGAATGCATGGGTACGTGGGTGTGTCCTGGCGTGAAGGAGAGGGGTTGCGTGGTGGGTGTTTGGGGTGTAATGGGACAAAGGTGCAAACGGTGTCGCACGTCGGGAGTAAAGAAGATTGCTGCGAGGGGGGTGCGGGGGTGAGAAGTGGGGGGACGGACGGAGTGGGGGGAGGGAGGGGAACTTCCCTTCGCTGTTGCTTTGCATTGCTGAGGGCGGAAGTACTGCAAAGCAGGGCTGTGTTACTGATCCGCTGTATATAATATATGTATGTCTGTATGTATAGACATATATATGTATGCATATGCATACGCATATGTATATGTATATGTGTATGTATATGCGCATCACGGCTGCTTGGAACTGTAAGACGCGCTTGATTGTTAACTCCAAATCCGTCTTGCAGGCTGGCGGCCGCTGGTGGCGGCATTGGTGGCTGTGGTGATGGTGGTGGCTCTGGCTCTGGTAGCTGCAGCAGCCGCAACCCCGCACACCTGCTGGTGGGGCTCAGCAACAGCGACCGCCTGCTCCGTCACGAGCGCCTCATAGTCGAGGCTTTCCCGTCACCGTACAAGGTGCGATGGACCGCCGACCAGCGGCAGTACTACCACCTTAATATCCTTAATATCCTTGTGCTTAGTATGTGTGCAAGTATGCATGTGCATGTGCATGTGCATGTGTGTTTCAACGGTATGCATGCTCCACATGAATGCGGGTGATCATAGCCAGGGGGGTGATCATAGCCAGGGGGGTGATCATAGCCAGGGGGGTGATCATAGCCAGGGTGATCATAGCCAGGGGGGGTGATCATAGCCAGGGTGATCATAGCCAGGGGGGTTATCATAGCCAGGGGGGTGATCATAGCCAGGGGGGTGATCATAGCCAGGGGGGTGATCATAGCCAGGGGGGTGATCAGGGTGTATATGTCGAGTGGGGGCCCCCTGGTGGTGGTTAAGAGGTGGTATGGGGAGAGGAGCTCCTCGAAGGCAATGTCAATATAGCATTGAAGCAAAGGATTGCCTACAAAGGTAGCCAACCAGAGTGCGACCGCGCAATCCTACACCGCCAATCCTTCCTCGACCTGTGACCCCATTCCTCCGCCTACCTAGCCGCCGAACCTGCCAGGCAGCACTCCCTACCTACCTAGCCGCCAAAACCTGCCAACCTAGGGAAACGAAAAATCTCGCTCTTCCCACCTCTGACCTCCTGTGTGCCCTGTCTGTAAACCCTCCTCCCTACCCACCCCTCATCGCGGCGTTCATTTCTGACTTTCTTGCATATGATCCCCCACCGCTGCCGGTCATACGCAGTTCCAGGTGGCTGTGAGCCCCCCACCACAGACACCCCGCAACGAGCCCCTGCACGTGCTAGCCTGCCTCATCATGGAGCGCACATGCGGCCTCGACGTACACGCCAGCCTCCGCCTCGCAATAACGACCCACGGTTCGGTGGTGGTGGCGGAAAGCGCTGACAGCGCATCTGGGGTTGCTGCCGCTGCGGTCGCAACGGCGGCGGCGGCGGCGGCAGGGGCAACGGAAACGGCGGTGGCGGCGGCGGCGGCAGCGCAGGCAGGACCCTTAGCGTCTCGGTATGCGCACCTAGACGAAGGCGCACTGCAGCCGTCACCGTTTCCCTTGCGCACTGGGGGGCCTTATCACGGCGAGGGCGGTGGAAACTTCGAAGAGGATAGGGCGGCGTTGGAGAAGGTGGGGGAGCTGGCGGCGTCGGCGAGGTTGGCGGCGGAGGTGGGAAGTGGACGCGGCGCGGCGCGGACCGGCGGGAGCCTTAAGGAGCTGTCCAGTCAGAGGAGTCAGAGGAGGTATCGGGAGCTGGGCTGCGGCGAGGGCAGTAGCTTGGGTGGCGCTGGGCAAAGTGGCAGCGGCGGTGGTGGCGGTGAGGGACGCTTTGTGACACGGATGCCTCAGGTGATGATGGAGGCTCCGGCGTTGGCTGCTCCGGTCTTTGCGCTGGCGGCTGCTGATGGTCCCGCCAACGGTCCGAGCAAAACAACACCTACCCACCTGTATCATCAACCGCCGTTGCACCAGCACCAGCACCAGCAGCAGCAATGCCGCCCGTCATCCTCCGCAGCGCTCTCGCAGCCTTTATCTGGAACAACCTCCGACACATTCCCCAGGCGCGGGTGCTCCGCTGCAGCTACTGCTGCTGCTACTGCTAAGGCCGCGCCGAAGAGGGCGTCCGGAGGTGGCCGTGGTGGTGGCGGCGGTAGGCAGGCGCAGGGCCTGACGATGTCTGGCACGTCGCTGTCCGGAGCCAAACAGGTTCCAGCGTTTGCACGCCTGCTGGCGCTGGCCAGCAAGCCCACGCCGACACCGACGGCGACGCCGACGCCGATGTCGGCAACGGCGGCAGCGGAGGCATCCGCGGGGCCGGCGATGGTGGCGGCGGCAGAATCAGACGGAACTGCGGACTGGCTCCTCGCCGACTTCGCCATGGAGGACGCCGATGATGAGTCGTTCAGGGCAGCTGGCGGAGTTGGCGTGCCGTACGGTACGTACGACTTTCCGAGCGGAGGATGCGGCAACAAGGGTGCTCTCGGCGGTGGTGGTTGCGGGGATATGGGGCCAGTTAGGGACTCTGCTGGGAATACTGTACGGCAGGGTGAGGCGGGCGGCCCGCTGGATGACGTATTTGGCTTTCTGGGCGGCCAAGGCGGAGTTGGTCGCTCCGGTCGCACAACAGTAGCCAGGGTTGCTGTCGCTACTGCTTCAGCCCAGGCCGGTGCCGCAGAGCACGAACAGCCCGAGGAAGACGGTACCGCTGTACCGACAAGACGCCAACTGGCAGCTTGCGGCGGATTCGGAGATGCGGTACTGGCGCCGCCGCCGCCAGCGGCTCGTCCGCCAGCGGCAACCCCCATTCAAGCCGCGGCACCGAGCGCAGCAGCGGCAGCGGCAGCAACACCGCCGCTGGCGTCTCAAGTACTGCGACTGCACAGACCAGGGATGTCCTCCCGCCAGCTGTCCATCGCGGGCGCGCCACAGGAGCCCGCAGCGTCAACCCTCTCCCCCTCCGCCAGCGCTGGGGCCCCACAACGGCAGCCACGCCAGCAAGGACCAGCAACGGCAGGCGCCGGCGGCAGCGGCAGCGGCGGCGGCGGCGGCGGCTCTCACGCTGCTGTCCTAACGGAGCACAAGCGGCGGATGTTGCTGGGCAGTCGAGACCGGGATATAACGGAGGGACTACAGCTGATGCAGCAGCGTCGAGCCAGGAACGCCAACGGCTTCAACGGCGGCAGTACATCGGGCTTCGTGGTTAATGGCCAACGTAGCGGCGGCGACGACGGCGGAAGGCTTGCTGTCGGGCAAGGTACGGCAGCGGCAGCGGCCGTGGGAATAAGCTCCCCGACGTCGTCGTCGACTTCAGTGATGCGGGTGGGCGGCAGTGCGGCTGCACCCAACAACCTGGCGAGTGCACCAATGGCAACGGCAGCGGCAGCGGTGGCGGCGGCGGCAGTGGGACCAGAGGACGACGAAGGTGAGTACGACCCAGCCGCTGTCGTCGCCAGCGCCGCTGGCGCCATCTGGACGAGCGCCGAAGATGGGCCTGGTGCCATGCGTCTGAATGGCGGCGTCGGTGACGGCTGGACGAGGGATGGCGGCGATGGAGGTGCAGCGTTTTTGGGGCATGACCGGTACGGACGGCCGGGAGGAATGGCCGCTAGCCAACGCCAAGGTCTAGGCGCGCGTTGTGGTGAGACCACCTCGCATCGGAGCTGCAGTGCCGCCGGGGCCCCCACCGGGGGTCCCGCCGGTGGCTGGTCGGAGTTTGTGGACGAGTCCGACGCAAACGTGTCGCAACATCGGCAGCCGGCAGCGCACCAGGGCGGCGGGGGCACATGGCGGGCTGCTAAGGCCCTCAGGGCAACGTACGGCACCAGTGCCCCCGCAACGTGTTCATACATGGAGGGCAACGGCGGCGGCGACGGCGGTGGCAGCAACCTCTCCTCCGGCCCTGGTCTGGTAGCCGTAATAGGCCAGGCTGGGACGTCTTATGGGCGTGACTCCAACCCTGATAGAGTCGTACAGCCGCCAGGGCCACAGGCCCTTGATAATACCGAGGCTCCTCAGCGTCGCCAGCTGACCACCAACAACCCGGGTGTCATTGCGGCACCGTCGTCGCACCGCGTCGCCGCAGCGACAGCTGAGGCTGCCGGTTGGCAATCGAGTGACCCATGGGACATGTCGCCTGTTGGCAGGAAGGCCCTTGACAGTGCTGCTGCTGTTGCTGCTGCTGCTGCCGCCGCCATCGACGGACAGAACGCAGCCGGAATACCGTCTACCTATGATGACACAGCAGCACCAGCAGCCGGCGGCGAGGACAATAATAGTGTTGCCGCCGCTGCTCCTGTGTACGGAACCACTGGCGGCGGTGGAGACGGCGGCGGCGGCGGCGGCGGCCCCCAAGCCTCCGTCTCAGCTGCCAACCGGTATTTTGCACTAGCCAGGCTAAGCCAGGGGTTGCGGAAGCGCAAAGCGCAGCCGCTGTCCGACGCCGCCAGATCCGGACCCCTCCGGACTCCAACATTACCCCCTTCAGGAACAACCTCAGGTGAATCAACTGGCGCGGAGCACTGGAAACCGCAATTGCAACCGCAACCGCAATTGCAACCGCAACCGCAGTCGCAGCATTATCTGGAAGAGGAGGACGCATACCGGCAGCAGCAGCAGCAGCAGAAGCCGCAGCTACAGCCGCCTCCGTCGCGGCAATGGTCTCGCTGCCCGGCCAACAGGCAGCAACAATCGCCGCAGGCCGTCGGCGGCGGAGGCTCTGCTGATCAAGCTAAGGCATGTGCGCGTGACGACGAGTGCGTCACGACAGCAGCGCCCGGCGCCACTAATGCCACATCTGCGAGCAGACCGGGCACAAGCATAGGCTGGCGGCCGCCTCCATATCGGCAGCAGCAGCAGCAGCAGCAGCAGCAGCTACTGCCGCCGCAAGAACCTCAGCTAATTCCGCTACGTTCCCCCGCCGCTGAATGGCTGACGAGGAGGCGGATCAACTCGCAGCAGGGGAGGGGTGATGAGCCCCAAGGTGGATTTTTGGGGGCTGGTGTCGGAACCGGTTACGATGTCCGTAATACTGCTATTGCTACTGCTGATGCTACTGCTGATGCTACTGTTGTTACTCCTGATGCTACTGCTGTTACTGCTGATGCTGCTGACTGTAATGCTGAAGGTGGCGGCGGTGGTGGTGATGGTGGCAGCGGTGGCGGCGGTGGCTGTGCGGGGGATTTGGACCCCACAGAGGACTGGTTCAGTTCGCTACTGTTTTAGGAGAGAGAGAGAGAGGGAGGGAAGAAAAAAAAAAGAGAGAGAGAGAGAGAGAGAGAGAGCGCACATCTTCTGGAATGTTGGGTCGTGTAGGGGCCTTCATGCATGGGAAATCATTTCATCCATCGGGCCAGTAGATAAGATCTTCTTTGCGGCGGTGGTGTCTAGAAGGAGGGGAGTGTCGTGTCATGCCCATCGAGGGCAACGCAGTATGTGATGCATGTGTGCAACACGTGTACACACATACATGCATATGTACATATATGCGTGTGCATATATGCGTGTGCATATATACATACATACATACATACACCACGCACAGGCAGGGACAAAGCTTCACACGCAGGCGATATACCGGGTGAAGCCAACATGCTGAAGCGATATTCCCTAAAGAAAGAAGTCGAGTTGAACTGGAGAATAGAGTCTTAGCAGGAGGTGCAGCAGGTGACTAAGTGCAGTGATGGTGCGAGCGCACGCAGTGACGGTAAGTGATGGTAGGCACGAGAAGGTGCAGATGCATACTTGTGCGTGCGTGTGTGTGTGTGTGTGTGTGTGTGTGTGTGTGTATATGTGTATGTGTATGTGTGTGTGAGCGGTGGGGGAGGGCATGCATAGCTTTATAATGGCACGAGTCTGCTGTACATTAGAGTGTCAGATGTGCTACTGGTACTGCCGAAACGGCGACCAAGGGGCGAATTATCCTACCGCGTATAACTGGTAAAATGCAGCATGAAAAGTCGCAATATGATTGCAGGAAAGTGTACACGTGTTCTTGCCTTGATCGAGTCGAGTTCAGGCAGGCAGGCGGGCAGGCAGGCAGGAGGGCAGGCAGGCGAGCAGGCAGGCGAAACTTCGCATGGCATATATCACTTAGTTGGGTGAAAGGTTGGCTGCAGCAAGCGGCAACATACGGTTCACTCAACAGTGCTTAGCGGTGTAGCACCGGATGTTGCAGATTGACTGGACGCACGTTGACTGGGCCTGGCCCCGGGCAGCAGGGTTCGGCTGGATGGGTTGGGGGATCGCTCGGTTTTGAGGCGGAAGGCCGCTCGGATAGCGGGAAAGGCTGGGGTACGGCCATATGTACGGCAAACGCAACGTTGTATCTTATAATACAAGTGGCCACGTCATGTAGCTCTGGAGATATTGAGTTCATTCTGCTGGCGAGACTTTGACCTTCTGGTAACTTCCATTGGACGGAAGAGCGGGACAGAACTATTTAGATCGGCAGCCGCATGGATCTGTATATATTTATCTACCTGTACCATGTTCTTAATCTCGCTCTTTCGGGTCTAACGGCCAACGGTATGCTGCGAATCAGTAGCATTCGTTCCTTACCCATGTTTCCCATGCGGTGTCCGTCGGAGAGCTATCTTCTCTTGCTCTTGGTGATCGGGATTGTGTGGTGGCTGGCTGGTGGCGCAGGATGCACGCTCGTTGTTGTAGCGCGATAGCTACAGAGTAATGATGAGCTTATTAAGAATATGCGAATCTAATTTTGATCCTGAAATCTTCTGAAACTGATATGGCTGTCAAGGAATCGTTTGTAAGAATTCACCGGAACTGAACATCAAGGATCTGTACGACAGCCTTACCGAAATCCATAAACTTACTGAAATCGTCTTTGCTCACAGAACGACATGTGATTGTTTAGAATTCATATTCTACACACTTTCGGAGCGCGGTTTTATACCGTGGTCGGGGCAGTGCCGGCCTGAGACAGACTTCACGTGTCTCTAGCATTGCACCGCACTACAACACTCGTCGCACTCAGCGTTACCTTTCAATGCTAATCAGCCATGGCAATGATTTAGTTTTCCTTGAGACGATGGATAATAATATTTAAATGGTCACAGTAGTCAAGGCATGAATCGCACGGACTGGTGCTCCGGGTAAACATTCAGCAATTTTCATGTCGCGCTTGTTCCAGCTGTCTAGAATTCACCCGGGATCGGGTGCCGCTGATCGCCCAGCTCCCGCCTGCGTGTATGTGTGTGGTTTACATAGGTAAATAAGATGCATTATCCCATCCGCACCAGAAGAGAGCCAGCTCCCCTCCTTTCATCCAGCCAAATTAAGTATTCCACGTGTTTGAATCCTCCTGGCCTAGGTTATATGTGTATTGCAGCCGCAATCGCTACTTCAACGCGTCATGATAGCCTAATGGTCATGGTGCAAAGGCATGCGACAAGACCAGGCGTTGTAATCCCTGGCGTTGTAATCACTGCAAGGACGCACTCTTGCGACGAAGCGCGGCTCAAAAGACGCGTCCTGCAAATCGCCACGACGACCGCCGGCTTCTGATCCATCGTTATGGTGTCCGCGATGCCCTTACGACCACATACTTGGGGGACGGGGGGCAGGGAGCAAAAGAAGGTGTTCCAATTGCGTGAACTCCAGCATGTCAGTAAAACTTTTTGTCTTTCCAAGAATATCACGTAATGCGGATATGAAGGGCCATCCATGCACATGTAAAACCTTTTCTGCTGCAGCGTCAAGTGCGTGTAATTAGTTCCTCTGGCGATGGACACGGAGGAAGCAACGGCGGCTAGGGTGACCAATCACCGCCTACTTGCGGCTTAGTTTTGGTGCCACTTAGAGATGAATCGATAGCAGATGAAACAGAAAATCGATTTGCTGCTGGATTGTAACGTGCATGCAAGCTGTTTGCATGGTGGCCATTGAGCAACCGTAGCAATCATGATAGGTAATGATGCCGTTGTTTAAATACTTGTGCCCATATTTGTTGTGTGGTCTTAAAGGCTAAGCTGGTGGGGTATTTTTATTACAATGATTGCGACCGCTGTCGGACGACGGAGGTTGGTGTGACAACATGCCGCAACATTTCCTCCCTGTTACGCTGAATATTTTCGAAGAAATCGATCCTAACATTTATGGGTTTGGGTTGCATTTTTCTTTCCAATGGTGCTTGACATAGGTGCATCATTCCGTATCCCCACACTCCGTATTCCGTATCTCTAACTTGCCCAAACGTATATTATTATGTGATGTAATTGAAAAATCGTCTTCAGATCATTTTCATTGAGCGTTATCAAATTTTCTCATGTGCGACTGGATGTAATAAAGTTTGCTTTGTCGGTCGTACGAATGCCCGGGCAGACAGCGTGAGCGGTCCTCGCTGCATATACTCAACCTCATCTATAAAATATGTGTTACAAAGTAATAATGACAATAAACCTGCTTATCCCTTGATAAATAGTGTGCGTACCGCGCAGCGGCTATGGTGTGCGGGCAACTGTGCGCGACTGCGTGCGACTGCGTGCATGACCGTTGGCGTCAAAACTATTGATGATTGCCGCTATTGCCTCTTGCCTATCCAATGCATTCTTACTAGATCTAAGTCTCCAGTAATGCTAAGCTATGAGCGCACGCTTTGGGGTGGCTTGGCTGTCTGTCTCTCTTGGACAGTTCTTACTGGACCCGTTGACAGCAAAGCCTATCTACCTTTAGTTTTAAGAGTAAATTCTTTGATTTCAGATAAGCTTAAGCTACATGGGAAGTCGTTGCCAGAAGAGTTCCGACAGCAGGATGTCAGTTTGAGCGCGAATGCTCAGAATCTCGGTACCATACTGGGATTCCTGCACACTGAAGTCTGGAATACGGTCAAGGAGCATGGCTTCATTGTGCCAGAGTTCGAGCAACCTTTTGGGGGCGACGCGGGGATGCTCTTCGAAAGCATAGCATACGCCAAGAGGCGCTGCAAGGAGCTTACGTTTGGAGAAACCTTACATATCATATTGACAACGTTGAGGTCATTTGATTCTGCACATCTGACATCCATCCTCACTGCGTATCCGGTCTGCCGTCGGGCCGCCATGGCAATTATACTGGAACAGTACCTGACCACCGGTCCGTTCAACGATATGGAAGCACAGCTTGTTGCCAGCATCAGCCAACTCCTTTTTAAGCTACACCATCGCGCCGCACAGACTAAGCGAATCATTGAGTTTTTCCATGTGTCCAAGTCGGGAGGCACCAGCTTTTGTCAACTCGCCAAGATGAATGGTTGCAGGACCCAGAGCTTTAATTCGCAGAGGAACTGCATGATCAAGTACTTCAGGTATGCCACCGCGCGTGTCTCTTTGCTGTGCCTACCCATCTCTGCACGTCAACAAGTTTCTAACTTTTCTAACTGGCCCAAGTTTCCTGAACCTACAGAACCCATTACTGCCCATGCCTTTTCTGCTGCTAATCCTAGACTATGATACCGCATGAAAGTCATGACACATGCAGTTTAGTGCACGCTTAGGAAAGCCACATCAGCATCCGGCGCACAACGATGTGCAACGTAGAGATTTGATATTCTCCAAATGCAACAAGGTGCCCTCGCACTAGAAACGTCTATAGACCTCTACTCTGCGAACTTTTTGCCGGAATCCCCATTTACGTTCTCTTTTACCACTGTTTTCCTATTGCTTTCCTTTATCCTCCGTAACTTTTTTTAAATTATGTTGTACGGCAGAGACTTCCCCCGTTGGACAAAAGCGGGTGTGTTGGGGGAACTCAGCGCAAGGCACGGCGACCCGTGGTGTGCTCGATTTGGCAAGCAAGACAGCACGCGGTTACAATGCAGCGCGCGGCACGCACTGCTGACGCGGATGCGGTGAGTGGTGGGAACGACCCGCGGGTCACCCAGCGGCGAAGTCGTAGCGGTAATTAGTTAAGAGAGAGCAGGGTCTGCCGCAAAGGGCCCAGGCAGCTGTTGTTGTGGAGGATCGTAATAATTTAATAAACGTCAAAAAGGTCCCCTGGGCCTGGGGAAATACAGACCTGGTTAATCCTAAGGAGCTTGGGCTGTCACCTGAACCCTTCCTTCTGAACACGCCACGCAGTCATACGACACGAACTGCAGTTCGTAAAACACCACCCAGTCACCCCGCCTGGCTGCGTCCATACTGTCGTACACACTCCCGTACACACAGGTTCAACTTCTACGCCAACGAGCTCGTGATGCACGACCACAACCGCTCCTGGGTGGGTGTGCACCCCTGTCGCGAGTTTCTCAACGTCGTAATCTTCAGGGAGCCGCAATCGCGAGTCGTCAGTCACATGCAGGTAGTACGGCGTTGTACGGCAATGTCGCTCGCAAGTGCGTGCGCGTGTGTATGTATGTGTGTATGTTCTGTCTCAACCAATTTCCAAAAACAGCGTCCCCGATCCCCGCCTGCCCTCCCTCGGCCCCCACCAGTGTTCTTTTTAAGTAATGTATTCCTTAAAAGGAATAAAGAGGCCATTTTGGCCTTTGGAAAAACGGAATGGATTGAGGCCGATCCGTACATTTTCATTCCTCCAGCCAAAAACGTCCATTGCTGCCAGATTGCTCCGTAGTGTGCAGAACTTAGTATTATCGATCATAGAATAGATATGAGGGGCCGTAAGAAGGTCAAGCATGTGAGTCAACGCGGCATAGCAGAATGTATGACCGGTCCTCACATAGCCAAATACGCAAAAGCCAACGACTCGAACGTCGAACAAACACCAAAACAACAAGATAAGCCTGAAAATTTTCCTGATAAAGGCGTTTGGGACGGCGGTGCTGCTGTCGGTAATGCATCGGCAATGGTGTTGCTGCCAGCGGCGACCGATGCTTTGGGCCTTTGCTTGGTCGGATTTACTTATTGCTCACAAACAGTGCCAGACCTATCTATGCATGTACATGAAGAGTGTGCACATGAACGAAAACGCGCCAACTCAGTGCGTGCCTCTTGGTCTATGAGGTGAGTTGTAACTTATCGGGGGGAGGGTCTGGGGGGGGCGTAGCCCCCTCCAGCGCCCCACACTTACGGAATAAATTACGGCGATTCTAGCAACTTTGTTACTTAGGTCGGAATAAATTGAGACCCGCCCTAAATGAAAAAAAATCACTGCCCCCCACATACCCTCCCCCCCAACCAGAACATCCTCAAGGAGTACGTCATCTATTACAATCAGTCACTGTGGCAGGCCTTCAACCCAAACTCCGTCGACCAGTGGCGTACACTTGCCGTACCTGTGTTCGACAATTACGTCGTACGGTCGTTGCTAGGCGGTCAGGTGTATAACATGCCTTGGGGTGATGTCAACCACACGCACCTGCTGGGCGCCAAGATTGTGACGCTGCAGTTTGAAGTGTTGCTCAGTTTGGCCCCCGAAACCTCCGAACTCACCAGGGACATCTTTGGGCTGGGACTTGGCTGGCAGTACGACTTACGGCACATGCATGTACGGCCGACGATATGGCGCCCCGTCGACGAATTTTCGGCGGAGGTTATGGAGGCAGTACGTGCCGCGGGACGGTTGGACGAGCAGCTGTACGAATTTGCACTCGTACTGCAATTGCTGGATGCGATAACGTTTGGCATCGCGCATGACGTGGCGGGCATGGATGGAATCCTATCAGCCGACAGCGGCGACGGGGACGGCAGCGGCGGCGGGGACATCGATGATGTGATGGGTGGATTGGAGGCTGCGATGGAGCTTAGCACGTCCGATACAGACGTGGACTGGGCCGTGAATGGTAACGGCGGTGACCCAGCGGCAGCGGCAGCGACGCCGGAAGCGGGTCAGCGGCGCCTTATGGGGGCCTGCGGAATCGTTGGAAATTTTACGACGGCAATCCACCCAGGCAGTCCCCATGGCTTCTCTAACCGTAATAGCTTAGCAACTACCAACCGTTACTGAACAGTTAGCGGCCCTTTGTGGTTGGGCTACGTAACTGCCGTAAAACCGAAAGTTTTAAAGAAAAGATGTATTGCTCCTTCTTCTTGTTTTTGCGGCCCCTTGCCGTTTTAGGTGTACAATCCGAAGAAGCATCCAAAATAAGCTTACTCATTTTGACATTTGCAATTCAATATACGTTTTATTTTGTTCTTAAAAGGGGGCCACCGTTTTTGTTAAAAACACCTGCGACCACGGACTTGAGATGTGTTGGGCAGTAGTAGGAAAACGGATTGCTGCTAAGGTCGTGAACTGTTTTTTTTTGCTTGCTTTTGCGGTGGTAGTGGTGCTGTAGGGCTGCTTGCTGGTTGCCGGTGGGGTGTGTGCAGAGAGCTGTGTGAGAATGGAACACAGGGGCGTCGACGAGGGGTCTATGTTTTAGTCATAGAGGGCCAGGTGAAGGGTGACTGACGGCCAATCTGGCAATGGGCGGATGCGAAAGCCGTGTGCAGAACAACAGAACAGCTGCATGTTAGCTTGGGGGAGTAAATGCACAAACGCTAATGCTAGGCGGTGACCGCGTCGAACGTGGAAATGCTGGCTTGGAGGTGCGGGGGGAGGCAAGCAAGGGTGATGAAGAGGGTATGTATTATACACACCGCCTTTCACCCGCCAGGCTGTCGGCAAGCCTGGCGGTGTCTTTCCCCAAGTCCGGGGGGACTTGTAAGCTGCATGGGGAAGCAAGTGAGCTAGACTGAAGGCGCAAACAGTCAAAGTTACTGCAATTTATGAGCAGCCATCGCAGAATTGCGCGGTTTACGCGAGGGAACTGGTTACACAGTCGTACATTTTGTGTTAAAGATATAATACAGCTGAGGTGCGCAGGCTAAGCATAAAATGGCGACATTCATATTATGTCGTGTTGTGTTATGTTACAAGCTCGCGAGAGCTTGTAAGGCCCAGACGAGGCAGGAGGCTCATGGACCACATTGACGGGAGGGGACCCATCATGTCGCGTCATGTACGGCAGCGATAGCTTGCTTACTTGATTAGCGATAAGTGAAACTTGTGCAGCAAATTTGTGTAATATGCAGACACAAGGCTATGCTTGCCGCACCTTTGGATCCGTCCCTTCCCATGCCATTAGCCCGTGAAGATGTAAATGATTAAGGGAGGAATAATTCGAATGTTGTAGCGCGATATGAGTATACACTTTGGTTTGGTGTGGCTTTTGGTCATCTGTCTCAACTCAAACGCATTTTTCGCTCTTGCTAATCCTGTTGACAGCCAAACCAATAGACAATCGAATATTAGCGTCAATACATTGTTTGCCGATAAGCTTGAACTATATCGGGGATCATTACCAGAAGAGTTGCGACAACATGCAACAGCAGGAGCAATTGCACAGCATCTGGGTCCCATATTGGACTTCCTACACGCTGGCGTTTGGCGTGCCGCCATGGAGCACGGCTTTACTGTGCCAGAGTTTGGCCACCTTTTTGAAGGGGAGGCGGAGATGCTCTTTGGAAACATTTCATACGTCAAGAAGCACAGCAAGGAGTTTACATTTGAGGAGGTTTTACAGTTTCTACTGACAACGTTAAGGTCATTTGATCCTGCGCATCTGACATCCATCCTCACTGCGTATCCGGTCTGCCGTCGGGCCGCCATGGCAATTATACTGGAGCAGTACCTGACCGCCGGTCCGTTTAACGATGTGGAATCGCAGCTTGTTGCTAACATCAGCCAACACCTTTTCAAACTACATCACCGAGCAGCACAGACAAAGAGGATTATTGAATTTTTTCATGTTTCCAAGTCAGGGGGCACCAGCTTTTGCCAACTTGGCAGGATGAATGGCTGCAGGACGCAGAGTTTCGAGACGCACAGAAATTGCCTGATCACGTATTTCAGGTGGGCACTTGAAAATGCCTGGTCATGTATTTGAAATTATGTGTCGAAGGCTCCTGGGCTGTCACGGAATAGGCATAAACTGTTCACATCTTAGATTTAATCACGCTCCTTTTTGTAAATTGACAGGGGATGACAACCCGTTGGGGTTAATCGAAGGGGAAATCATCCCCAAGGGGGTAGCCAAAGGGTTGTCATTCCCTCTGGGTTTCCAAAAAGGAGCCCAAAGAGACCAACCCTTTAGGTTTTCGCCCCCGTACGGTGTCCCCTTTTTCCGTAGGGATATCCAGCTGACGCACAGCGGTTCCCTGTCAAGGGCTTTGCCCTCAGCCCCAGCGCCTATGAGGCCCCCGCGCACTTGGCCCAATGCTAATACCTCCCCCTTAGAACCTGCTTTCCTTCTTAGAACCTTCTGCCATTGTTCAATTGGCTTCCTGTCCTTCCTCAGATCCTGATTTGTGATTTGTTGGTTTCCTCGGCCACAGGGACTCTCCCCGTTGGACGAAAGCGGGTGTGTTGGGGGAGCTCAGTGCCAAGCACGGCGACCCGTGGTGTGCTCGATATGGCAAGCAATACGGCACGAGATGGCATTGCCGTGCGCGGCGGGCCCTGATGACGCGAATGAGGCAAGAGCAACTAGAAGGGGACGAGGATACACGGAATATTGGAGATAGATACGGTGCAAGAGCGCTTCACCACCCGTAACAGACACCACTATCCATGACAATCATCGTGCCTTGCGTAGTTGCATGCATGCATCATTCGTTTGTTCATACGTACGATGTTAAGGCCCAAGGGGGACTTTGGCCCTGGCATGAAAAGGGCACGCTGCATACACTTTACGTGCTCCTGTGGCGTTCCATACCACCACCAACATACGCACCATCATACGCTTTGCCTTTGCACCATACCGCAGATTTAGACACAATGAACTGCGCACGATACGAACTGCGTCCACACTGTCGTACACGCTCCCGTACACACAGGTTCAACTTCTACGCCAACGAGCTCGTGATGCACGACCACAACCGCTCCTGGGTGGGTGTGCACCCCTGTCGCGAGTTTCTCAACGTCGTCATCTTTAGGGAGCCGCAATCGCGAGTCGTCAGTCACATGCAGGTAGTACGGCGTTGTACGGCAATGCAGAGGGATAGAGGGGTAAATGTCGAATATGCGAGAAGGGAGGGGGTAAGAAATATGAGGCAAGGATGTCGCCGCCGGTGGCACCACTGCCAAAGTAATGGTGCAGCCCTTCTACACCACATGCTGCGTTGTCGCTCGCAAGTGCGTGCGCGTGTGTATGTTCTGTCTCAATCAGTTTCCAAAAACAGCGTCCCCGATCCCCGCCTGCCCTCCCTGGCGCCCCACATAACCTTTCCCCCCCAACCAGAACATCCTCAAGGAGTACGTCATCTATTACAATCAGTCACTGTGGCAGGCCTTCAACCCAAACTCCGTCGACCAGTGGCGTACACTTGCCGTACCTGTGTTCGACAATTACGTCGTACGGTCGTTGCTAGGCGGTCAGGCTTACAACATGCCGTACGGCGGTACGAACCACACGCACCTGCTGGCCGCGAAGATTGTGACGCTGCAGTTCGAAGTGTTGCTCAGTTTGGCCCCCGAAACCTCCGAATTCACCAGGGACATCTTTGGGCTGGGACTTGGCTGGCAGTACGACTTACGGCACATGCATGTACGGCCGACGATAAGGCGCCCCGTCGACGAATTTTCGGCGGAGGTTATGGAGGCAGTACGTGCCGCGGGACGGTTGGACGAGCAGCTGTACGAATTTGCACTCGTACTACAATTGCTGGATGCGATTACGTTTGGCATCGCGCATGACGTGGCGGGCATGGATGGAATCCTATCAGCCGACAGCGGCGACGGGGACGGCAGCGGCGGCGACGACGACGGTGGGGCCGTCGTGATTCCCGCGGGAGGGAACACGACCAGGGCAGCGGACTGGGCTGTAAACGTCAACGTTGCCGCCGCCGCCGCCGCGACGGCCGCGATGGGAGCAGGGATGCGGCGCCTTCCGCGAGGCTGTGGGTATGTTGGTGTACGGCGACCGCCGGACGTCGTCACCACAGATCGTATGACGCTGCCGCCAGTGGCGCCGCTGCTCGAGCCGTACAATCTCCTTGGCGCAGAGTTCCAGTTCGCATTACAGGAAGTTGGCAGCTTGGTTGTCGCGGGCGGTCGGTGGTTCAAACGCGAGTTCTATCGGAACTCCACTGCGGCGTTGGACGCAGCGGCCGCGTGGGGCAGGGCAAAGGAGGCGGGGATAGTGGCGTCTCTAGCCGAGGTAGCTGCTGAGGCGGCTACGTCAAGGGCCAAGGCGGCCAACGCGACGAAGGCTAACCAGGATGAGGCGGTCGCGGTGGCGGCGCATTGCGAAAGAGCGAAGGCTAGGGCTGCGGAGCTGGCGGAGGCGGCGGAGAAAGCAGTGAGGGCTGGGGCCCTGGGGGCCGGGAAAGCTAGCGGCAGCAATGATGATGCTTTGGGTGCGGGCATGTGGACCAGTGGCATCATCGGGGTATGAAGGCGATCGGTGTATGGAGGGCATGGGAGGTTTTCGATGGACGAGTGTGGGAAAGGATCTAGGGTTACAGATAGGCTTAGGTATATGAGCGATAAGGAGCGAGGTGGGACGGAACGAACGAACTTTAGCGGCGATGTTGGAGTTACGGAAGGAGGGAATTAAGGAAGAAGGGAGGGAGGGAGGAAAGAGAAAGAATGCGATGTGGGTCGAAACGGTGGGCAGGGGCCAGGGGAGGGCAGGGCAGCGCGTGGACGTGTGTGGGGGGGGAAGAGGGGCCATGAGGCGCAGGTGGGAGGGAAGAAGGACGGAGGAACTGACAGGGGACAGCACCCGCTTGGTAATATGTGTCCAAGTCCGGAACAAGGGAAAGCAAAAGGGGAGGTAAGGGGACCCGAGCTGCAAGACATTACAATGAAAAAGAGTTGAGCTAGGGGCGGGAAAGGGAAGGAGGCCGGGCGGTGAGGGGGGGGGCTTCATGCGACCTAGGCGGTGGGTTAACTCCAGTAATGGAGATAAGATGGCAGGTCAGTAGTGGAGACTGCGCCTGGCAGGAGCTAGGCTAGAATCTATAACTTGGGGTTCAGGAGCCTCAAGAAGGTGAATTTTCCACACGCAGCTTGTACTGCTGGCTGGGGTGACGCTTTGAGCAGCTTGCACTGTATGTGTATAGATGTCACTTTGAGCGAGCCATCGTAATTTACATGCCGAAATTTTGGAGAACCGTCGGTGGCTCGGCAACTGAAGGGGCCTAGGCATGTATGTATGAGCTATGGGGTGAGGTCGGCTTTCCCTGGAGTGACTGCTGCACACGCCGTGATCGTGGGGGTGTCGCACATCGGTGATTACCTCCTGGAGTGTGAGCGGTCGGAGCCTGGCGTGCGTTGATTGGTATGGTTATATTGGGAATTAGTATTAAGAACATAGGAAACGGAGACCGGGTTTTGCCCGTAAGCACCCTATCTAGGCATGTAGGCAGAGGTAGTGGTAGTGTTAGCGGAGGCGTGGATGCGTTAGTGCAAGGGTTGACGGCGAGGATGAGGAGGTTTATGGAGGATAATTGCAAAAGTGCCGTCCCCTGCGGCTTTTGCCTGTTCAGGAGAAGTGCTCACATGGAACACGCGATATATTCGTACTCAACAACTTACAGTGTTTCCGATCTACAGTGGAGAGGAGACGGACGAGAGAAGGTCGAGAGGGGCCTGTTGGTATATGGGGGATGGAGGATGAATAGCTGGCGTTGTTATTCCTTATGAGGGGGAGGTTCCTGCGTGAAAAGGAAAGAAGGAAAAGATGTTGCGGACCGTCTATCTGCTTTGTTTTTGGTGGGCTGTCCACTGATGACCGGATTTGTTGGAATGTGGTTGTCATGTTGTGTGGAAAGTTTGCCGGGAGATGGGGGGGCAGCGGACCGTGTCCGTAGCTGCCAATATTGCCGTACTCAAGACTAGTCAACAGCCACGCTACTGTCGATAAGTATATCAGCTTCATTATCAGCGTGCCTTGGGTTCAAAGGAAGTTTGGGTTGCCGCTGTACCGCATTTCATGGCAATACCCGACTGCTGCCTGGAACTCTCGGTGAAGATGTCGGATCTTTGCCGACAGATATGTTTGCTGGCTTTATTTTATTCCTTCCTTCACATACACGAGCGCTCTTCTCCTACAAGGCCCAGACCAGGACAGATCAAACGGGCCCTTGACTCCAACAGACAACAGGCAACGACGCAGAAATAGTGTTCTGACAGCTCCATAAGAAGAGAGATACTATGTACCATTGGAAACGATGTACTATATGAAATGCATCCTGGATAATGCTTTCATGGGCAGCATCCCTAAAGGTTCAACGCTGTATCTTGCAGACGTTCGCTGGTGCCTACGTCGTTGTGTTGCCCGTACGAAGCCTCTATCAGGATTGCGGCGCAACTTCCGACACGGCACGCAGGTGGCTGGAACCGCGTTAATCGAATTGCAGCCTGCGCCATCGAACTGTCATTTTTCTGGGTCCATCGTGTTCTTTCTTTTTTCCCTTCACGCCCCACACAGCGGCTAATTCACCCGTCACTGACCACCGGGTCATCATCGGCACTCGTGCAGGGCTCTCCTCTCCTCCCCCACCCACGTCACACTCGCGAGAGCAACGTCCGTGTCTTTTGCCTAGGAACCTTCCTGATGAAACGCAGCTTGGCGACTTTTGCTGCTACAGCAGCAATCACATGAATACAGCATCATCCCCTGGTTTGCGTTCCCTACACCTACTACGACTTCTACCCAGTCAAAAACGTCAACGTCAGAAGTGTCTTCTCTCTCTCCCCCCCCCCCTGTACTTCTGTCCGTATCTACGGAGTGCTACCTGAATGTGCCCCAGAGGCCCCAGGTGTCCGAAAGCCCGCATACCAACAGAAAGGAAAAGTCTCACGTGCTGCTGCTCCTGCTAGTGCTGCACCGGTGGCGGCTGTGCCGCTGTGCCATACCAACAGCACACTTACCGAAAAATAAGCAGACCACGCACCCAAGTCCCCTGTCGGAATCACAATGACCCACAATGAAGGCCTACAGCTCTACAAGAACGGACATGCAACAGATGATCTCACGCCAAAAAGACGGGAAGGCAACTTCAACCTTGGGAGGTGAAGACGCAGTTTGGATGCGCAGGGAGGGCCGTCCTCCCTTCCCCTGGTGGTCGGCAGCATCGCTGCGCGCGTCCCTACACGCCAACCAACCTACCGACCTGCACTGCCACTGCGCGCGTTGCGTCCACGGCTTCGACGCGATCCGACTTCAACCAACATCCTAACCAAGTGAAAACTCAATATGCCGACTACGAACGAACAACCGCAATCGAGTTCTAACACCGCCAAAAGGACAGAAACACAGGACAAATTTACTGCAGCAAAAAATAATCAGCTCAGCGACTTTGGTGGCAGTTTAGTTTGGCGAGAGCGCACCAGAATCTTGGGAGCCCATTGAAGTGCGGGTGTCCGATGTCTTGTCTTGTCGCGTCCAGTCAGTCGATTCCTTGAAGCCGCCCTTGTCCAACCCGTCATTGTCTTCTTCCCAAATAGAGCGCACCGCACCAACATCAACAGCAACGCCGTCAGATACGACGCGTATCGGCTCGCTCTGCATCATTACATCTGCACCCTCAGCCCTCAACCCAAAACCCCTTTGTGCACCTGGCACTCGACAGTGCCCACACGCGCGCACACGCGCTCGCCGCAAGCGATGGACTCCCCCTTCCCTCCCTCCCACCTAACCCCCTTCGTTAAATATGTGCGGCTCCCTTTTGCGGCCCTCTTGTGTGACCTGGAGCCCTCTCTTTCCCACTCCACCTGCCCGTGAACCCAGATGCCCGTGAACCATTCATCGCAAATTGCTGCCGGGCCAACATTGTACCCAGCCAGTGTCATCCGCCTCCTCTTAAAACAACACTGCCACATGGTCCCCCCGGCTTTTACGGACACATCCGCACTTGTGTGCGGAACTTGTAACTTGTAACTTGCTAAGCTGCCGCCGTGTGCTTGGCTCCCCCAATGCTCAACCGAATACAGAAGCGTTCAACCCATCCCCCACTCAATGACCCCAGGTACGCGCGCAGAACCCACTGACGAGATCCGACACGTTTGTTTACATCACGTTTTCGAAGCCCCAAGAAAGATATGCCGCAGTCCTCCCGCCTCCTCGTTTTTGGTCGTCATTGACAATCCACAGGCGCTGATGCGCACCGCTACCCAAAGGATCCGCCTCCATCCTCAGCCTCCGGCGCTGCACGAGGCCAGCAGCAGCAGCAGCAGCAGCAGCAGCAGCGGCGATGGCGGTGCCGTTCAAATTCCTGACAGTGCCGGTGGGAAGACAATGGCCTTCTGCGCGCTCAGCGTACTCCCCTGGCGCTGCATAATGTCATGATATAGCCATAGCTTCAACTCCGATCTGTCTTCCACCGGCAGCGTCAGGCCGCGCTTGCGGTCCGCCTCAGCGCGGCCTTCCGCGCAGATGGCCATCCAGCTAATGCTGTCGGCACTACCCCTGCCAACCGCTGCCGCCGCTGCTCCAGCGCCCTTGACACGCGTGGCTGCGGTTTTAGTTGTGGTGGTCACAGTGGCGGGTTTGGCTGTATTGGTCAAATGAGGCACAGAAGGCCGTACAAGTGTGCCCGTGCTGGCGCGTAGCACGGTGGTGGCCGTGGCTGCTGCCGCCGACGGTTGCGGCAGCGGCGGTGCTGCACCCCCGGCGCGGCGCGGCTGCGAGGCAGAGAAGTTGGCAGCAGCAGCTGCTGCTGCCAGCGGTCCCAAGCTCGGGCGCTCCAGGTTCGGCATGCTGGGCTGGCGCATAATGACTGAGTGGGAACCGCCTCGCTGCTGTTGTTGCTGCTGTTGTTGTTGTTGCTGCTGGTTGTGATGGTGTTGCTGCTGCTGTTGCTGCTGTTGCTGCTGGTTGTGATGGTGTTGCTGCTGCTGCGAACCCGGACGCGCAATTGAGTTCGGTTCCTGCTGTCGTTGCTGGTTGTGTTGTTGTTGCTGTTGTTGTTGCTGATGATGATGATCACCCAGGCGCGCAACTGAGTTGGGTTCGAGCTGATGCTGCTTCTGCTGGTGCGGCTGCTGCGGGTGCGCGTCTGGATGAGGGCGCAAGTGCTGCGGCTGCGCTTTGGAGGGGCGGGACCCTGGCTGGTCCGAACCTACAGTTGGGGGATGGCTGGGACGTGGGGAGTAGACGTGCGCACCCGCTGTGTTGTGATACTTGTCGGAATTTGGTGCGCCGCCGGACTGCGTCTCCAAGCCCGTTGCCGCCGAACCGGGGCGATGTTGCTGTTGCTCGTTGCCAGTCCCGTTCGGCCGCGCCTCAAAGGCCGCTGCAGATCGTGGCCGTGGTTCAAATCCCACCATGTTTGGACAATGCTCAAGGCCAGGAGCGCCGGGACGCGGCTCGTAGCTTTGGGTCCCGGAGCGCGGGTCGAAGCCCATCGTGCTGCCGTGGAATTTAAAATCTGCGTCTGCGGCTTTATGCTGCTCGCGGCTAGCCCCGTTCCCACGCGATTCTGTCGGTCTGATGTTGGTCTCATTTGTTGGTCTCAGCTCCAGGCTTTTCCGATGCTCAAAGCTTCGCCGTAGTTCAAGACCCGTAGCTTCGCCGGGACGATGTTCGGGGGGACGTTCGAGGCCTCTTGTGCTTTCGAGGCGCTGCTCGCTCCCGGGCTTCTGTTCGCAACCAGACGCGCTGTGATGCTGCTCGACACCCTCGGTGATCTTTCGCAATCCCAAGCCAGAGGTATTGGGACGGGGAATGTTGGGCCCGCAGGGACGTTGTGCGATGGCCATCGGCCCAACCGCCCGGTTGGGGACGCCATTGCAGTCTCCCAACGGCTTCCGCTTCGGACTGGTCGGTGGAAGTGGAGGTGCCATGTACTTCATCGTGGGAAACGTTTGTTGGTCCTGGTAGCCCGCAGCTGAGCGTCTCCGCTGTAAAGCTTGCGCCAGGGGCCCGAGCTCCGCGGAAGGACCATGCGAGCCCATCCTCAGATAAATTAAATTCGACTTTCAGCTGTTCCGTGAAGTAAAATTTGGTGAGCTAGTCTAGCTCGTGCATCCACAGAAGAAATACTCGAGATTGGATTTATTGTACTTTACAAATTGCTATAAGACCTGGTAATCGCAGCCAGGGTCCGGTTAGGTAGAGGAGGGGAATAGGCTTGGTGGAAGTCGCAACTTTGACTCGCTCCAGTTTTGGTTTCGGATTGCGCGCGAGTCGCATCCAGGACAATCCATACCAAGGGCTTACGGGTGGCCAATTTAGCATAAGAATATTTATGTACAAACTAGCTTTGTTATAGATGCCAGCGTAACTATGTCGTCACAGCCTCAGGCGCTGCCAAAGCACCAAAGCCGACCCCTAACTTAAAGACCAGGGTCTCTCAGGACAGACAATCATGTGAATTGCCTTAATAAGGATCAGTACTTGGCGTCAGGTGGGTAGGTCAGAAAGACAGGAAAGACCCAAAACCTGCGCCAGCAACGGCAGCGTCACGTTATGCACCCACCTGCCGCAGTTATATCACGTGGGACATGGTCTGTGAACGCTCACGCAGTCAGGCCGCTGGCGGACTCGCAGCAGTGTTTCGCGTAGCACCTGATGGAGCATGTGAGGGACAGGGCGCCTCCTGTTCCGAATCGTTGCCTATCAATGCAACCATGTCCTGGATGCTGACGTCCTCCCACGTGTTGGTGCCACCTGCGTAACCTTGCAAAAGCCCGCTGTGGGGGAAAATTCCGTCTTGCCTCAGGCCTCCTCTACATGCAGCCCTTGCTCTTGAGGTGGGATGTGCTCGTAAAATGGTAATTATGCTTACAGGAAGTAGTGTCAGCTGCAGCCTTAAAAAACACGGGACTTTCGTGTCTGGTACTTACCTGTGACCGATCAACCTAATCCGGAAATGTAGTAGCTGTACAAGTACGGCACACATATCGTCTACAAAGCATCTTGAGAGGCCTTTTCAGCAGCCAGCTGAAGCATGATGCTATATATGAAAGCACTGTAGTCCTCAACACGCTGCTTCGGATTCTTAGAATACTACAGTTATGTGTGTGTGTTACATGGTCGTGGGGTGCATCCCCTTACCTGCAAACCGCCCAATACGAGCCGAGGCTCAAGGGCTGCCAGATCACCTATAAGCACCATCCTACCTCGCACTTCAGGCAAAGCAAGTGATAATAACGACCAAGGGGAACGATAGAGTTGCGGTGGGACCATATACGTTCCAGCATCCTTGCCAGACGCCACTTCATAGCGACCTTCATAGCACTTCATAGCGACCTTCATATGCTCGAAGCATGGAAATCCATATTAGACCTGATTTTGTCGTAGACCGTTCAGTCCGGCAAAATGTGCTTCTTATCTTCAATATGGCTATCAGTGCCGCAGCAGTGGCATACAACGCCGTCTCTTGCACGCTCTGCTAGCCGTCAATGCCCAACAGCAAAGCCTAAACTGCATAAGCTTGCGATTCCCTGGACACGGGATAAACGTTGTGATATGCGGGGCACCTCCTTCCTGCCCGCTTGTTCGGCCGCCAGACCCATCCAATTCTCATACTTCGCAATGTGAATTCCTGGTTGCTTGCCGTCTGGACGGGCACACGTCTGGCTGGACATCTAGACGCGTATGCTTCCAACCACTCACCAATCGGTCCTTACCACACCTTTTGGCAATGGCCTGTTCAGCCATTCCACTCGTTGTAGCCCTTGCGGGGCCTCTTTCCATACGTCGTGCCCCAGAAAACTTAGGAAACGGAGGAGCAGTGTCCCCATCCGGTCCCTTGGGGGTTCGAGAGGGACTCTGCGACCTCTTGTTGCAAAACTTGGTGTGCCACAGACCCACGCTGTAAACGGACACGGTTCCAAAACCCCACAATCTGTTTGGAAACATGGTGGTGTAGGGGCGGCCGCGACAATTCAGTGATCAGGAGGCGATGCGTTGGTCTGACAGCTCCCACAATTTGTCACATGAAAGATACCTGAAGCTGTACCGCTCCGTCCTTCAGACAAGCCTCGAAGGGCCCCTCAGCAAGGTTACTCGCATCACTCCGCCTCCTGAGCCTGTCCAAGACTTCAGCTAGCACAAACGGCCCCCACGCTTGCCAGCCATGCAACCACCCATTGACATTCTCAGCATATTCCGCACTGCCATCCCCTGTTCCCCTGCAGGCCCCAAAGGCACCCTGGTGCCTGAGGTGGCAGCAAGGGACACCTGGACCCACCGTCTCAGCTCCCTCTCCACCCCCCCCTCACCCTCCAGTGTAGTGTGGGGCTCTTGCCTACAATTCCACTGGCACCGTCACTTTTGTGGCAGGTGTTGCCACTGATGGTTTTCCTGGCTCCCTCTCAGTTAATGACCCCCAAGGCTGCACCTCCGGGCTTTTTTCCACTTGATTGAGGACTACCTCCCTCCCTCGAACTGCCACCTCTCCACTATCTGCAGCCGCCTCCCCTGCCACATCTCCCATCCGGTGTGCCTCCTGGGCCTGGCTTGCAGGCGACCTTTCCTGGGCAGACACCCGAGGATGTGCCCCCGGCTGTCCGGGTACCCTCATCCTGCACTTCCGGTTCCTCATCCAGCCGGTCTCTGCTGTGAAGGCGGTATCTCCTCCTTCCGGCTGGTCTCACCTGGGGATCCAAGTCAACCATCAGGGGACCATGTTCCCATCATGTCAACAGGGGTCGGCAGCAGTTTGTCTGCGATCCCAATGCAGGGCATCCTCTGCCTTATTTCGGTCGCATGCATCACGCATCGACCTCTCAGCCTAAGCCCTCCAGCCGTATTTTGATCTCCTTCACGACCCGGCAGCATAGATCACCCAGCCTTACTTCGGTAGCATCCACGACACCCCAGCATAGGCCATCCAGCGCCCCACCTCTGTCGCATCCGCATACTACAGCTATATAGTCGAGTTATAAGTAAATGTCCCCATTGGGGGCATTTCACATGGAAGGAAGGTGGACGGATCGCAACCTTACTAATGGGGGTTGGAAAGATGGCTGGGAAGTCTTTCTAGTCTTAATAGGAGAGTCATTGCCACACAACCTTGTGCTTGCTTATTTTCATGCCAGGGAACAAGTGGTGTTATAACCTCGCTTAATACCAGTCCTTGACAGAACCAGACATGTACACAAGAGTGGCTAACGTTGGTTATTGCACCGCTGCATGGATCGCTGTGTGCGGCCTTGACCTGTCGTGACAATTTCGTTGTGATGGCTATATGTTCGCTGCCGATATGGGTGCTGCTTGTAACGACAAGAGCTTGTGTTTGGCTTGATGTACGGCTCTCTACAGAAATCCGTGTTGCAGAGACCAGCGGCACAAGCAGCGTTAACGCAAAATAGCTGGGTGGAGTAGCTTGCGGAACCCAGGGTAAAGTTGCTTGAAGAAGCCAAGATGGGAACGCCGAGCCAATCTTGCAACTTACAACTCGCGGGGGCTGCCCCAACAAGCCTGATTGCGCTGTATGCCAAGGAAGGTAAAACGGGCATCATGCAAAAAGCAAATTAGGCCAAGGTAGGCCTTAAAGCTTCTGATGCATAGGGCAGCTCTCCTCCGAGACCCCACGCAGAGTCACGGGTTAGTTGTACTGCATCACAGGTTCCGAGCAAGCACCAGACCGCCGGGCAGCATACGAAATGTGTAATGCAGATTCTTGGTCTTACATTCATCATTTATTGAAGGCCATCATGGCTAAAGCGTTTGCGTTCAACTATCACGGGTGCAACCCGACCGCTGTCGTATTGGAGCGTAACCGCCTACAGCGATTGGGCGTAAGGAGTATTCATCATTTTGGTCTTTAGAGCTGGCATAAGCTGAAAATCGTGGCTTGACCTTTAACACCGCTCGCACGCGCAGACTATCAGCTGGACTTAATGCTGATGCCCGTCATCGTGCTGACCCGACAAATAAACTTGTTCATGTTATAAATCTTATATGCAATAGTCAAAAGTGACATGCAGTTACGATAAAACTCCCAGCTTACTTCTAGCATGGCCAACCTGCCTTTCGATTTCGACGAAGGAGATTGCAGAGATAATAATTAAGTTAAAGAAACAAGCTCATGCATCCGCATCAAGAAAAGGTTGGTACCAGCAATTGGGAAAGGGGTAAAGTCAACTCTCGTATGCATCGGAAGGTCAGAGCAACATAGCTGCCATCGCACACAGACAAATCCTTCCCCTGCCCATGTCATGCTTCCGCTGTCGCACCCAAGGCTTCGTCCGTCTTCCACGCCCTCTTATCCCTTCTCCCCTAGTCATTCGCCCCCTGCCGGTACTTTCACATCACCGCGCAACCCTCCAGTCCCAACGTTTCCCCCTCCCCCTTCTGCTTTCATACCACTTCCCCTCTGCGACCCCTAGTACATTCCTCGCGATGTCATCACGACGAAGACGGCCGGCCGGTCGTGCACGTGCCCGTGCAGCTGCGGAGCGCGCAAGGGCTCCTTCAAACCGCTGTACAGCCTTCCACAGCATTTAGCGGGGGTTCTGGAGGTGCCCTTGACGCAGTGCGTTCAGGAGCATGCCATGCCGAAGTGGAAACTGGAGATGTACCGAAGGTATTGATGACTGACAGCGAGCTACAACGATGTGTGAACGCGACAGCGAATGATGTTATGTGTTCGTTGTTTCTTGCGGAAATTCCACTTAGTGCTTAAAGGAAGATACAAACAAACAGACAAACGAACAAGCAGACAATAAACAACCAAAAGGTTAGCAGACTCGGATCCGAAGATGTAGTAGCTGGCCGCTGAAAAGGCCTCTCGAGATGCTGGTGGTCGCGCTCCGCGCGTATTTGTATAGCCGTACTGTGTACCAGCTACTACAGAAGAACCGAAGAACCGCGGCAATGCGCCAGAACTTGCGCTTAACTTGGCGATGATTACCACGTCAGCATTTATAATAGCGGTGCCGCATATAGCAGGAGAGCGAAGGGAGGAAGGCCCATGGGGGTGCTGTACGGCACCGTACATTTTGGTGGACGGCACCCGTACAACCTACTCCAAACCAACTCGCTGGAATGCACATGCCCCGAACAGACCAACCACTCCAACCGAAACAACTGCGAACTAACCACACATTAACCGCATATTTTAACCGCATATTAAAACCCGCAGCGAAGCATAGTAGTGTAAGCCACACAATTGCGAGCTTTCCCCCCTCATGACATACAGACATACAGACCAACCGCACCGACCTACCCGCGCGCAGGCTGACAGAGCATGTTCAAGCCAGCCTGGACCTGGCTTTCAAAAAGGTAGGTGTCGCTTGTAAGGGCCCCGGCTGTGCACGCGTGTGTGTGTGTCTGTGTGTGTGTGTGTGTGTGTGTGTGTGTGTGTGTGTGTGTGTGTGTGCGTGTGTGGAGTGTGTGCGTGTGTGGTGGTGTGTGCGTGTGTGGAGTGTGTGCGTGTTTGTGAGGGTGGGGTGACTGGGGTTGCGGAGTGAGGTGCCCCACCGCCCCCGGTGTAGCCATCTGTGCGCACTGCAGCAGCGGAATCAACCCCTCGTGAGGGCCCAACATGATGATGTGGCCCGACAGAGGTGAGCAGTGGCAGCGCCCAAATGGTGGTGGTGGAGGTGGTGGTGTGGTGGTGGGGGGATGGTGGTGGTGGGGGGTAGTATCGTGTTGTGGCCCCTACCGCGGTGACCCCGGTGGGCGCTGTTCGCATGTGTTGTTTTCTTCAAATCGCCACCCGCTGCTCACAACCTGTTTACCTCTCTGCCTCGCATGTGCCCTCCTTGCCCGCTGCTTCTGCTGCCTGGCCGCCAGGTGAGTCCGAAGGAGGTTCGAGAGCTTTGTTGGTTTATCGCGTTTGGCGTCGGTCGGCTAGCCGGGACTAGGGTAGTCGGGTCGGTCGGGTCGGTTGCGCGTTTTTTTGGGGGGTTTGGGAGGAGGACTTGCATGTCACCAGCACAGCTTATTACCAGCAGCTTATCAGCCAGTTCTGTCCAGGCTCCTCAATTCCGCCGTCAGGCCGGCGAGCAAGTTTATTCCAGCTCACGTCACCTCGTCCTCTTCTCATGCCAGTTTTCATTGCTCTTCGCCGCCTTTACACCTACCTATACAATGATACGGATGGTTTTCCTGCTATCTTTCCGCACTAAATTAGTCTTGGCGGCTAGGTAGGTAGTTTTCCGCCATCGTCACCACCACTGCTAACATCATCGCGAGGACGACTTCTTCATACCGTAGCGGAACTAAAGATTTTACAAAATAAAGATTTTACCGCAAAATTATGGATTTTAATATATTTTACGGAACGAAGTATTTTACCGCATGCTGGCGGATTTTGCCAAGATTTTACGGTACTGTGGATGATTTCCTGGGATTTTACCGGCCCGCAAAGCTACCCAACCATGCAACACCACTGCCCGCCTCCCTCTCACGCATAAGGGGCTATGAGAATCATCACGACACGTCTCAAACTAAGAATCTCCGAATTGTAAACCCCCATCTGGAAGCCAAGCCACCGAGACACGGCCTCCAAACATTCACCATTCTGTAGCAGCCGCAGAATTCTTATGATTGATGAAGGACGCGAGAGCATTGCCGTATATGGTATGGTATGGCCGGCAGCTTGTCAATGAAGCGGTGTTTGGTGAGCTTGCGCTTGCCCATGCTGCTGCCAGAAATAGGTTGATATAGTGATATGTTACAATATTCTGTATAAAATAGTATAAGAGGTAGTGCCAAAAGCCTGTTGTGCGTGAAGGGCCATGTATATTTTACGGCATCGCTCCGAATTCCCTCCCGGGAACTAAAGATTTTACAGAAAGACTCTGAATTTTGCCAAAACATTTTACCGGCATGCAAATAATTATTTATTTTGTAAAATCTTTAGTTCCGCTACGGTAACCGCCGACTGGTTAGTTACGTCTTCTTTACTTCTGTACTACTTAAGCGCATCAGTCTTTCCTTGGTATCACCTTCACTCGCTCCTCTCCCTCCCTCCCCCCGGTCAAGTCATGTCCTGTCCCCTCCTGTGGTGTCCAGGTGTGTCCGGGGGAACAGCCCAAGGTACTTTTGGACGGTGAGTGATGAGAGGTGTGTGTATGTATGTGTGTATGTATGTATGTATGTATGTATGTATGTATGTATGTATGTATGTATGTGTGTATGTATGTATGTATGTGTGTATGTATGTATGTATGTGAGGGGGGGGAGAGGGGTGTGGGAGGTGTGGGGGGGAAGAAGAGAGGCGCGAGGAAGAGGGGGAGATGAGCGTTGGAAGGTGTGTGGAGGTGGGGGTGTCGCACACGCGAGACAGGGAGTGCATTGGCCCATGACCGCGTGGCTGTGTGTTTTAGGTTGGAAATTTTAGTCGACAGGCCGTAGAAGAAAGGGAAAGGGAAAAGAAGGGAACATGCGATTAGAGGGGGTACATGCAATTGAGAAACGTTACCGATGTCTCTGCGTGCGTCTCTGTCGCATCATCATCTTGACCACGATCTTACCGAGTCAGCTGTTTCCCCTCCCCCCCCCAAGAAACATCACCTTCGTCGTGCGTTACCCGGCTAAGTCCGGGAGGGTGGGGGACTAGGAGGGAGGGAGGGAGGGCATCGTAACGACCGCCTGGGGTTTTGGTCTCGTTTTGTGGGGGGGGGGGGAGGGAGAGGAGAGGCGGCGTCCCCCCTTCCTCCCTTTACCCTTCCGTGTTTGTTCGTTCGTTTTTGTTCGTTCGTTTTTGTGCCCCTTTAGGGAATTTGTTACTGGAGCTGTGTTTAGGGGCTTATGGGAGCTTTTCCTCCTCCCTTTTCACACAAAACACACCATTTCCACACACACGCACACACACACACACACACACCGCCCCGGAATTTGTTTTTGTCTTCGTCCCGCAGGATCTACATTGAAGGGTACGGCGCTGAAGGACAGTGACGTGGACCTTGTCGTACGAACCCAGTGCGTCCTTCCACGATCCACTATTCGGAAGCTTCACAGGGTGATCGAGGTAAGAAGGCGTGTGTGTATGTATGTATGTATGTGTGTGTAAGGAGGAGGGTGGAGAGAGAGGGAAGGGGGGAGGGGGAAAGGGAGGGGAGGAGGGGGGAAATGTTGATGGTGGTGATGGTGATGGGATGCTGCTGCAACTACTACGGGGTGACTGATGCAGTGTACGGAGATTTTGTATCGCTCGTACCGCCAGCGGCCCTAACAAATGAATTAAAGGTAGAAAGTTTTGACCTTCTTTTTCCTCAGGCCCTGTTTCCCCCCTCTTCACTTTCTCCTCGTCATCGCAAGCATTTGGCATTTTATCAAAACGACTGAGTTTTTTGAGTCTCTTCTGTTTCCTGTCCTTACACACATCACTGCCCACGTAGTACGGCACTGCCTCTCTGCCTCTCCGCCGTTCTCGCCACCCACCTCCCTCCCTTATTCACATCGTCCCACAGGCTTTCCTCGCCGAACAATACGGCAACAGAAATGTGAAGCTTAAAGAGAAGAGGAAATCGGCCGAGTTTGTCGTACGGGTGCTTCGCACCGCTACCGCTACTGCCGCCGCCGCTAGCTCCCAGGAGGCGGAGGCTCTGCAGCAGCGTGAGGTGGGGGCGGCGGCAGCTGGGGGCCCAGCTGGGGCGCCCTCTGGCCCCGAACGGCGGGAGCAGGGGGAGTGGGAGGAGCTCTCCGCCGACTTGTTGTTCGAGAGCGCCACCCTGGGCCGACCCGTGTCGGTTTCCGACTCCGGTTCATGTCCCCTGGAGCGGTCACCCCCGGGGCGTACGGCAGTGATGATGATGAAGATCTTTCAGCGAAAGGTGGAGGGGCGGGGCCCCAGTGGGGGGGGGCTCGGGGGGGAAAGGCGGGGGATGTCGGGAGGTGGGGAGATGGTTCGGGCGGTGGGGGGGGACGGTGTGTGAGGCGTGATGTGTTTTTTTCCTTACATGGTTCGAAATATTATTGGTTCGAAATTTCAGGCCCTCAAAAAAAGTTTTAGGAAAGATGCTACAGCTACAGTCCTGCTACAGAGGTATTGCTGCTACTGCTATAGTGCTGGTTGCGTTACTTCACCAGGATTAGCATGTTGGGTGCTGCTGGTGCTATATTTCTGCCATAGCTCAAACCCCAAACCCATATCTGCTCTCTTATCTTCTTCTTCTTCCTCCTCTTTTTGACTTCGGACTCTTGTAGGCGAATTTGAATTTCCCTCCCACGTGGCTCCGAAACCCTGAAACCCTAGGCTGGCAGCTTGCCGCCGCTCAAGGGATACGTTATCGAGGCGCTGGTACGACATGTCGTAAGTGACTGCTGTGGGAACGTTTCAGGCGGCCACGAAATCGCTCCGAAACCTTCGCCGTCGCCAGCAATGTCGGCGGCACAGGCCTTTTACATGGTGAGTGTGTAAAAAGGGGGGAGGGGCAAGGGGGCGGCGGGCGGAAGCTGAGTGGGGTACGCAACTGGGCGGGAAAAGTTTAAATTTAAAAACAATTACAAAACTCCAAAAACAAATGAAACAAGTGAATCTAGAACCGATACCCTTTGCGCGAATGCAGTTGTTCTCCCTTCTTGATATTGCGACATGTTCTATAAAATAAAAATATAATATAATATGTAAAATAAAATATAATTTAACATAACCCCCCCGCCCCTCCCGGCTCGCGCCCCTCCCGGATGCACCCGCCCTCCCGCTCTTCTTTTGCTGTTCGTCATGCTGTCCATGTCGTACAGACACTGAGTTTGTTCTTGGTTGAGCCTGACGCGCGGTCGCTGGATGGCCGTGTGTGCCACCAACTCGCTGTTCCCTCGGGCTCCCTCTTCGACCGCGGGGAGCTGCACTGCTGGAGACTTAGGGCGGACAGGGCCATGCGGTGAGAAGTAGTTGAGAAGTGGTTGGGAAGTGGTTGGGAAGTAGTTGAGAAGTGGTTGAGAAGTAGTTGGGAAGTAGTTGAGAAGTAGTTGAGAAGTGGTTGAGAAGTAGATGAGAAGTGGTTGAGAAGTAGATGAGAAGTGGTTGAGAAGTAGATGAGAAGTGGTTGAAAAATGGTTGAGAAATGGTTGAGAAGTGGTTACAATTTTTTCCGCTGCTCTAACGACCCACTGACCCGCTGCAGGGACCTCCTGCTCCTGGCCAGATTCCTCTCCGACGAGAAAGAAGTGGCGGGATGTGACGCCGTCGAGCACTTCCGCCGCGTCATCGAGGTACGGCATATCCGGAGCGTCTATTACACACACGATTACCGAGTACCAAGAACTAAATCCCAATACCGCATACATACATACATACGTACGTACGTACACGATTCATCTATCTCCCAGGGACATTTCCACCACCACCCCCGCTAGGTTGCGATCTTGCGCAGTGCGCAAAGTTTGGATCTGATGTCCGCAGCCTTGATGTCGAGTACTGGGTTTCCGTTACAAGCTAGATTTCTCCAGACACACACACACACACACACACACACACACACACGCCTCTCTCACGCCCCATACATCTCTTTTTCTTGGTTGTTTCCCCCCTCACCTGCGCCTCCCCCGCACCCCACAGTTCAAAACAAAGAACGACGATAACGATGAGGATAACGATGAGGATGATGATGAGGAGGAGGAGGGGGAGGAGGAGGGTGAGGAGGCGCAGCAGGTCGCTGCGAACGCCGTCGGCACCAAATCGCTTTCGGAGCTCCTCACTGAGCTGGCTCGCGGTGTGACATTGCAGACGATTGGATCCAGATCTCAGGACCCCTGGAACGTAGTCCGAAATCAGGATCCCAGTGAGATTCGAAAGTGGATGAATGTACGGATGAACGGACAGGAGGACCGTGGCGTTGGTGGGGGTGGCCGCGGTGGCGGCGGCGGCTGTAGTGGGGCTCAATCGTCAGGTGCTGCTGCTGCAGCTAGCGGTAGCGGCAGTAGCAGTAGCCGTACCTGTGCCGTTGAAGGACGATCGTACGGCGTAGGTAGTTCCCCTGCGCACCTGGCGGAGTCAACCTTATTGATGCAGCCGTCTGCCTCGCGATCCGAATCAAGATCCGAATCAAGATCCATACCAGGATTATCAGGATTCGTCCCGGAGGCGGGAGAGGGGGCTGCTCTCTGGGTGCCGATAACAGCAGTGACTGAGCACCACCAGAACCAGCAGCACCAACAGACTGATGCGGTTGTAAAGGACGACCCATTGATCGACGAACAGCCACCAGCTGGACTTGGCGCCACCGCAACCACGGTATCAACTCACGGTGCCGCCTACACGGCGCCCTCAGCAGCGATACCGGCGGCGGCGGCGGCGGCGGCGGCGGCGGCGGCGACTGCAGCGGCACCGCTCCTCGCTGGTGTTGCCGCTGGGGCGGTGCGTGCAGCAACCCCTACTTGCGGTGCAGCGGCGGCAGAGGCTGTAGCTGTGGATATGGAAGCGGCGGCGGCGGCGGCGGCGGTGACCCGGGCGATGACGGAAGCCGGCGCCGTGGTGAGAGTAGACTCGGCGGCGGCGGCGGCGGCATCACCGTTGCTTCCGTCGCCGCAATCTGAAGCGGTGTCGGGGAGCCGGTCGGTGTCGGAGGTGGCGGCCGGAGACGTAGCAGCAGCAGCAGCTGCGGCGCCGGCGCCGGCGCTGGCTGCCGCTCCAACTCCTCAGGCTGTTGAAGCACCGGCAGTAGCCGAAACGGACCTGGCGGCGGCAGCTCCCGACTCGTCTGTGGCCCAGATCGATGCTGCACCCACTGGGTACCCAGCTCCTTCAGTTCCGGTGCTAGCGGCAGTAGCAGGAGCACCACCAGCAGTAGCAGGAGCACCACCAGCAGTAGCAGGAGCACCACCAGCAGTAGCAGGAGCACCACCAGCAGTAGCAGGAGCACCACCAGCGGCACAGAGACTGTCGATGGCTGCCCCGGCTATGGTGTCATCTCCGGCACCGCCCCAGGCTGCGGCTGCAGCTGCGACTACCAGCGTCGGAGAACCGGGTGGTGGTGATGCGGCTCTTGATGCGGCTCTTGATGGCCGGGTACTGGCTACCAGCACCGCAGTCACACTACCCCCAACCCCGGCACCGGCCCCAGCCCCGGCTGTGGCTGCAGCTGCGGGGCTTGCAAAGTCGTCTGCAGAGGAGCTGACGTGGGCTCTGGGCCCTGTGCCAGCAGCGGCAGGACTCTTGTCGCCGCGGGCTGCACCCCCGGACGGGAGGGGGAGGGGGAGGGGGAGGGGGAGGGCTTCTCCGGAGCTGGAGTCTGGAACCCCGCCCCCGGCGGCCTCGGCGGGGGCTGCGGCACCGTGTGTTGGTACTGCTAGTAGTGCTGCTGCCGGTGCTGTTCGTGTTGACAGGGCGGCCCGTGCCGTACCCCCGGGGGGTATCATCGCGGCTTCAGTCCCGGGTGAGGCACGTCCAGCGGTTGGCCGCGTGAAGCAAGAAGCTCACGGTCCCACCGACGTCACCGCCGCCGCCGCCGCTGGCAGCGAAAATCAAGCGTCCAGCTCCGAAACCGCTCCGGCTGGCCCTTGTCTCGCAGGAGAGCTGGCCAACACCACGCCTCTTTTTGGCTCCGGAACCATCGTCTCAACCTTCGGAGCGCCAGTGCCAGCTGCTCGAGGTCTGTCCTCCAGATCACACAATTCCGTCTGGTGCCCGGTGGAGAGAGCTAGTTCCGGAACCAGTGGAAGGCCCCAAATTAGCGCCTTTGGCACCGGCTCCGAAACCGTTGACCGCGCTTCTGAGCCAGTCGCTGCCAGCCAGGCGATGGAGCGGCCAACAGCCATCGGCAACGCTGCTGCATTCGCCGTGCCGCTGGCGGTACGGCTGGCGGCGGCGGCGCAGTCGAGGCGGCTTGACGACCCAGCAGACGAGGAGCCGGCGGGCGTTGTACATGCGGAGGCGGCGGAAGCGGAGGCGGCGGAGGCGGAGGCGGCGGAGGCGGAGGCGGGCCGCCGCCGGGCTCTGTCCGCGGTCAGGTACCTGCCGCCGCCGGGGCCGCTCGCCATGGCAGCGGCACCGGTGCAGGCGGCGGCAGCGGGTGAGTGGTTGAATGGAATGGGGGTGCTAACGTCGCCTGCGTCAGAGGCGGTGGCGGTGCTGCCACTGCAGGCGGTGACGACGACGACGACGACGACAGTGCCGACAGCGGCAGTGCAGCCGCCTGCGTCAACACCATCGATCCGTACAGCAACGGCGGAGGTGACGGCGGCGCCGCCAGAGACGGCGACGCCGTCATCGTTTGGGGCAGTGGCGGTACCAGGGGAATCTGGATTACCTTTGCCAGCGGCGACGTCACCGGAGGATACGCCCAGCTTTACGTCGCCGTACTCTCCGGCAGATCCTGTAGTGGGGCCAGCGGAAATCAGCGGCGCCGCCGATGCCGCTCCTGCTTCGCCGACGTCGTCGTACAGCGTCTGGGACACTGGTCTAAACTTTGAACTAGGGAGCCCCACCGCCGCTGCCGCCGCCGCCACCGCACCCTGCTCCGCGGCGGCGGCGATGACGACAACGACTGGTACGGAAGCCCTGCAGTGGGAATCCGCCGCCGTCGTTACGACAAGTCTGTCGTCTCCACCGCAATCACCGCCGTTGGCATCGGGGATATCGTCGTACAGGGGTTCGGCTAGTACGGTGATTACCGAAGGCATTGCAAGCCAACAAGTCAGGGGTGGTGGTGGTGGTGGTGGTGGCAGCGGCGGCCGGCCCATCGACATCGACCATCCCTTAGCATTGTTGTTTGCTCACCCCCTGTCGGCGGCAGAACGCGCGCGCTGCTTTACGTACGGCAAGCCCAGTGCCGGCCGCCACGTCCCTGCGGCGGCACCGGCAGGCGCCGCCGCTTCCGCCGCTGCTGCGGCACTTAACCTCCCGTCGACGCTGAGTGCTGTAAGGCTGCCGTCCAGCAGCGGCGGCAGCGACGGCTGCAGCAGCAGCAGCAGCAGCGGTGATGGGGTGTATTGCAGTGACGGCAGTACGCGCCGATACAATCTTGTTGGCGCCGCCGGCGGCAACGGCGACGGTGACGTTTCCAGCAGCGGCGGCAGCTTCGTACATGGGAGTGTGTCGGGGCCGCCCACCACACGTCTCCCTGCTGGTCTGTCAGGTTCCTTGTGTGCCACCCCGTCCTCGTACATTACCATTACTGGCGGCTCGGTACCGAGTAATGTGGGAGCCCTGTCGCCGCCGCCGCCGCTGCCGCCAGCTGCGACGCTGCTGCCTCTGCTGTTGCCATTGCTGCCGCTGATGTCGCCGTCTTGCCCACAACTGTACGGCTCGGGACAGCTGCTTCCATCATACGCCCCGGCGCCATCGATGTACGGAGGCCTAGAGGCCGTCGGTTTCGCAGATGTGCCTTCCGCATCTTCGAGGGGAGAGAAGGCGCCGTGTAATACGGCGCTGCCGCAGCCGTATGGACCGACGCAGCTGCCGCATGGCCCGACGGCGGCGGCGGCGGCAGCGGCAGAGATGCACCACCATTACACATCGCTCACGAGGCCACCGCCGCCGCTGCAGACCTTCGCCGGGCCGTCATATCCACCTCTACAGGCTCGATCCAGGTTGTCGCACCATTTGCCATCATCATCACATTCATCATCACATTCATCATCATCGCATTCATCATCACATTCACCATCACCTCCATCTGCATTGGAGGCAAAGCCAGGTCAGCACAGCGCACGTACGGCACACGTACCGTCGTACCCGTGCGTCGACCAAGCTCCTGTGCACGCCGACCCAGATGTAGACGCAGCGGACCCCATTCCGGATCCGGATCCAGGCCTAGAATTGGATCGCGACTCGAGCGTTGGATCCGACGCGGATCCGGATCCCGGCGCCAGCGGCCTGGAGACTGCCTTGGGGATCATGTCATTATCACAGTCCGCGCCACTGCAGGTGACGACCGCTGAAAATCCGAATCCAGATCCGAATCCTGACGCGGATCGGGTTCTGCGCTCTGGGCCAAAACTGGGGCCCTCTCGCCTCTTCCCCTGTAGTGCTCCGGCTGCGGCCCCATCATCATGTCCTGAAAACTTGAAGGCAGCAATAGCAGCAGATATAGCAGCGGACCTGGCACCGCCTCCACCGCCGCCGTTGCCGCCGCTGTTGCCACCACCGCTGTCGCTGTTGCTGCCGCTGCTGCCGCTACTACGGCCCGCTTCGGCGCCACCGCTGGCGGCACCGTCCGCCGCTCTCTCGACGGGAAACACGGTCAGGCTCGGAAACCCCCCGGACCCGGTCGCCGCCGCGACGGAACTGGAGGACGCCAAGCAGGATCAACAAGATCAGCCGCAGGACCGGGAACAGCCACAGGAAGGGGGGGGACAGCAGCAACAGCAACTGAACGATCAACAGGCCCCCCAACAGCTCTCCGTAGCAAGGGAGGGAGAGGAGGCCGGGGAGCGGAAAGAGGTTCAGGCGAAGCAACACGGGACAGCGGATGACTCGGAGACCACAGCCACCCGCCCCTCGCCCGTGACATGGACATCGCCATCGCCGTTGACGTTGCTGCTGGATATCGGTTCAGCCGAAACGGCTGCGTGCGCGGAGGCAGCGGTGCCAGCGGCGCCAGCGGAGGAGGCTGCCGCGACGATGACGTCAGCGACGATGACGCCAGCGATGATGACGTCAGCTCCAGCGGCGGTGGCTGCGGTGGCGGTGGAAGATGGCCGTGTTGCGGCACTCCAGCCGGCACAGGAGGGGGTTCCCAGTCGGCGCCCTGCGGCGACAGCCCACGTCTCCCCACCACCACCGCTGCAACCACCACCACCACCACAGCCTCCACAGCCACGACCACTACCGGGGGCGCGGGTAGCAGCAGAGCCCACAGCACCCCCCGCCTCCCGATTCTCCTCCACCGCCTCCGTCGCACACGGAGAAGCCAGAGCAGCAGCGAGATGGCCCGACGGGTCTGGGACAGGGACAGGGACAGGGTCTCAAACTCCCCAAGCAGCGACGGCGGAGGCTGTTGCAGTTGCCGTACAGCCGTTGGCGGCAGGAAATGTCAATACAACGGCTGTGCGGCACCGAAAGGCCAACTCAGGCAACGGCTTTGACATCGGCAGGGCCGTCGACGCCACCACCGGCGCCGACGCCGACGCTACCACCGGCGCCGCGCGCAGCGGCCGTCAGAGTGCTTTTCCCAGTGTTGGAAGGCCCGGCTCGAACAGCAACGGCCGCCTCGACCATAGCCGCTTGGTCTGGTTGACCGGCCAGATGCCGGTACGGAGCGGCGATTGCAGCCTTAGTAGCTGCATACGTAACGGCAGCATCAGCAGAAACAGCAACAACAGCAGCGTCAGCGCCGGTGGCGGCAGCAGCAGTGACGTTGTTGGTGGCCGTAGCAGCAGTAACAGCAGCAACACGGCGCATATGCCAGGTCGCCCAGGAGGCTTGGGGGATAATGCCCGAAGGGGGGTAAAGAGTACGATTACGTTGGCCAAAGTCGTGGAAGCCGCGGCCGCGGGTTTAGAACACCCGGGGGGAGCTGCTCCCGGAACGGATTGCGATCCGTTGAATTCGTTTAAATCCGTTCGATTGGCACCGGAGATGGGATTGACTCGCTCACGGACAGAACCTGAGTCAAGTCCTCGTCAAGCGGGTGGCAGCCGCAGCTGTGGTGGCGGCGGCGCCAGTGGCAGCAATGCCGTAATGCCGCCTAGCACGCCTGAAGCACCATCGCACGGCAAGCCAGCCCGGGTGGTTACGATCCCGGATCCAAACGCGTCTGCAGCTGAAGGCGGCGATGAAAGCGACACCGCGGCCATCGTAGCTACCGCTGCCGCTGGGCCAGCAGTGGCGCGTCTGGCAGCGCCGGCGGCGGCGTTGGGCGGTAGCGGCACGACGGACAGCCCGGCACGTGTTGAAATTGCAGCGGCAGCACAAAATGGCGCTGTAGCCCGCGCACATCGTGGCCTTGACGGCGGCCGGGGCGAGAACGGTGGCGGAGGTGACGGCCGGGGCGACGGCTGCGACGGGGTTGGCAACGGAGGTGAAGCCGACGGTAGCACTGACGTCAGCTGCCAGGCCACCTGTGTACCAGCGGATGTCTTGAAGCAGGCTGTACCACCGGCTGGCCCGCCGCCGCAAGAGCCGTTGCCAATGCCAACGCCACGCCACGATATTTTTTCTCCGGAGGTGCAGGAGGTCATCGCCACGTTGCGGGCCGAGTTTGAACAACGGTACCGTGCCGCGACTCTGCATTTGATCGTCGCAAGTAGTGAGGTGTAGGGCCGCGGCGCGCCGGCTGCAGGCCATGACCACGGACAGCGGTGGCGGGCATGGTTGTGGCCGCGGCGGCGTAATCGGTAGCGGGAGCGGTGGCGGCGGCGGGGGCAGCAGTCGCGGCTGCCTGCCGTGGCACATTGAGTTGTGATCGAACATAGAGATAATGGGTTGGGCCGTTCGTTGAGGCGTGAAGGTTTTCTGCCTGCTGAAGACGGCTTAGGCTAGTTAGTGTAGGCTGTGAGTTGTGGCCGCTTCATGTCCACTGCTGCTGCTGCTGCTGCTGCTGCTGCTGCTGCTGCTGCTAAGTGTGCTAGTGCTAAGTGCTAGTGCTGCTGCTGCTAAGTGTGCAAATGCTGTCCTCGCGCACAGAGCTCTTTTGTGGATCCTTCCTTGTACTTGGACAGTTAGAACCACCGACCCCGAGGTGGTGGGTGGGGGTGCTGTTAACGTTTTAATAGCGAAGGATGGCAGCTGTGCTGTGTGGCAGCTGGGGGGGGAGGGAGAGGAGAGGCGAGCCGTCGCTGTGAGCTCCTGCGGGGGCCTCTTTTGAGCACTGCTGGAGGGTGCGGGTTAGTCCGAGGGTGGGGAGAGGTCCTGGGGGCCCTGACCGAGCTTGCAGGTGCATCTGCGTGTCGGTTAAAGTTACAAGTTACAAGTGCCGCACGAGTGCGGGGGGTGTCCGTCAAAGCCGGGAGGCCATGGACTATATGTATTGAAAGTTGATTACACCGTACGACCGACGGCGGTCTGGGTCCTGCCAACTCGACCCCTCCTCATCCAGTCACCCAACATCCGTAGAGACAGATCAGCCACCACCACCATCTCAGCATGCGAAACTTAGTCCATCAACTAGACCTCATCTCCACACCTCAGCAGCGTTAGTAAACCTAGACCTCCCGAACAATGTCGGGGGTCTGACCAGGAATCGAACCCGGAACCTTCATATACACGAAGGCGCCACCAGACCAGACCAAAATTAAATGGGTGAAAGTGGTAATGTAGTTTGGTGTTTGGTCGTACGTGTTATTGTATTTTATCGTCCAGTTTGGCTTTCCCCTGGTGGGTTCCCTCCCCTGGTCGCTTCAGGTTCCCGTTGGACGCATGACTCCGGTTGCAGCCGTCACACTGAAGAATGAAACATATCCTAACAGTGTTGCATGTATGGATGAATGAATGCATTACTTCTGGTGGCATTTCATAGCACGTAACGCCTCTTGACACGTGTGTTAACACACACATACATACAAAAATGTATATACATCTATATGCGGCGTACATACAAACCTATGGGGCAGGATGATCATGGTTCCGAAATTTTGATGATGAGGAATGAAGAGTTGCAGAAGAGCGAAAAGCTCAACAGCAATTGAGTGTGTTGGGGCTGATAACGCGGCTACATGTTGCAGTGTGTCACGCTGCCTTTCCCCGCCTCTTTCGCCCTGTGGTTCGTGTGAGATCGGTTGCAAGTAATGTTTTTTTTTAGAATTGCTTTATAGTGAGCGCCCAAGCGATAACAGAGGTTTAATTCGGGTCTAGCTGAAGCAGCCGCTGGTTCATTCCCTGCGCGTTACACCCTGTATGATAGGGTTGATGTAATGCGCCGTCGAAACCTTCAAAACTCGTTCAAAGCTTCTTGGCCCTTTCGGCCCTTTGTGTCGACTGTACAAGGACTCCCGGCCGCCGTGCTCCCGGTCGTCGTCGCACAGTTTTTTCAAGCACATCCCTAAGACCAACCACTCACTCCTAGTCATCATACGCCTCACTCAGCAGTACAGCAGTAGGCGCACCTAAAGCATCAGCTCACAACCTAAAAAACCATTACACGTTTGTAACGCTCGTAATGCTACCGGCCAATATTCTTATTAAAGCAAATGAAAGTCCTGACACCCAAACAAGTTTGTAGGAAGAGCAAATCTAGACAATCTAACCACTTGTACAATGTGACAGCTGCATTTGCCTCGTTCAATACTGTCAATACTGAAGGTCTGACCGAAGTCTTCTCTCCCCGTTCCTGCGCTCTCACACACCTGGTCGATCACCGGACGGTCCCCTGGGCATATCCATCATGAACATTCACAGCACCGCCGCCAGCGCCACGGTGAACGTAGAGCTGGACTAGAGCTGGACTAGAGCTGGCAAAGCAAAACACTACACACTGCAATCTCAGCAAAATACCCCCAAACACACCATCCCCCTCCTTCCCTCCCCCTCCACATAGCACACGAACCAGAAACACCCCACACGCAACAGAAGCCGCGTCATGCCACACGCCGGCGCAATGCGTTCTTCGGGCATCATCCCATCCCCTATCATCCCACAAACCCCGCAAACAGGAGCTCCCCTTCTGCCACTGCCTCGCCACATACCCAAGAGAATTCATCCTTTTTCATGCCGCCCTGAAACATGGATGAAATGACTTTCCCCGATCCTGCACCGCAGAGTAGGAGCCGCTCCGAAGGCACACCTCGGGTTGGGTCATCGAGGCGAGTGTGGCGTCGGGCTCAGGAACTACACCCCGTATTGAACCACATTAGCCCGCTGTAACAACCACACACATTAGCGCGTTCATTTTCCCCACATGCAAAATGGCCACTTGGCCACTCCTGTTTTGTTTTCCAACTCCTTGCCATTACCACCCCCGCCTGGTCCATGGGCCCAGATTAATTTCTTCTTCAGGGCAACCACTGCCCCCACCAACCCCCCAGGGAAAGGAAAGGGATGGCAAGTCAGCTGGTTTTCCTTCCGCTCCACCGGCGGCGGTGCAGACGTCGTACGAAATTAACAGGTCTTGGCGTCCAATTTACGTTCAGTGCCTGCTATTACCAGAGCCACAGCAAAGCATTGCAGTAATCTTCATTGGTACGGGACAACTGACTTATACCCTCCACGAGGTGTCGAAAAGATATGGTGGCGTAGTAAATGGCAAAACGACGAGACGAAAACGAGCGCGTCATCATGAACCATTATGTACTCAGGTCGTTATAGTACACAGGAGATAGAAGGAGAAGCAAGCAGCTTGAAAACGAGTGGAAAAATGCGCCCCCTCGTGCGCCCTCATAAAACGGACAAAACGGCTCGCCCCAAGCTTTTTCCTGTCCTCCCCACCCTCATTTTAAACGCACCAGCCCCGTGGCTTCCAGGCTCCATCCCATTGCCACACATACCGTCATCCGCCTCTCCCCCCCCACACGCCAACATACACACACATATACACACACACATCGCGGTGTCCACATTACGCCGCTCACATTCTGGCCGGGTCAGGTCCAGGGGCTCCATCACAGGTTTCCCAGGCAAATGCCCACCCACCCCTCCCCCCCATTCTGCCGTGTACGGCGGTGTTCCGAAGCCTTGCCCCAGCGGGCCCTTGCCGCAGAGCACAGCACATCCACACACCTACTACCCCGCTTCCAGCCTCTGCCCAACGCCTAGGAATCTCCCATCTCCCTCCAATCAGAACCGAACCGCTGTAACCCGCACCCGTGCATGAAACCAACCCGCACCAGTATCGCATCACATCGACTGCGCACTTACCCCTGTGTTATGTGTGTGTGTGTGCGTGCGTGTGTGTGTGTGTCAGTTGCGGCCTCAGTCAACTGTGCGTCACACAAAATGCTTTCCCGGCCCCCTGCCCATGTAACCTCGCCATGCTCCTCCTCCTCGGCGCCCTCGAGACCGAGTCCACGCGTTCATTACCCCCATCTTTTCGTCTTTTCGATCTTCACTCCATCTTGACTCGATCTTCACTGCCTCGCTGAGCACTGCGCACTGACACTCTCCCTCCCCCCCTCTCCTCTCCCCTCCTCAGACAACCGGCCCTCACCCCCACCAGAGCCCCACCTCTCGCACCACCGGTCCGCAGCCGAACCACCACCCGCACCCCTCTTCCTACTCCTACTCCTTCAGCAGCCGCAACCCCTCCCCATCCCGTGCAGCAAATCGCAACTCCTACTGTGCCCCTCTCCCCCTTTTTCGCACACTCATCCTCTCTCGCACATATCCTCCACACATCCCCCCTCTCTTTTTTCGCACACTCATCCGCTCCACACATCCTTCCTCTCCCCCTGCTGCACAATGCAGACGTCAAACCCAGCAAAATAAAAATACACGTGCACGTACACACACGCCCCACACGACCAGCCTTCCTTCAAGCCGGACGCGGTACTTCCGCGCGCCTCATAAAGTGCTGCTCCAAGGCTTCAAGCCAGAACGGTCGTCGCGACAGGGAGAGGGAGGAGAAGAAGAAGGAAAGGAAACACGGGGTCCCCGGGGCCAAGGAGGTCAGAAAGCTGCTGGCACAACCTTAGCCAATGCCACACCTTAGAGCATTTTTGCCATGATACCTCTCAGCGCCCACTCAGTTTGCATTACCCCAGCTAAACCACCGGTGTGATCCATCGTGCGCAGCAGAACTCAACAAACTGAAAAGGAATACCCCTCATGCAAATCGACCGCCTTCACCTTCCTGACAAGCCTGTCTGTCTGCCTGTTTGCCTGTCTGTCTGTCTGTCTGTCGAGGTGCTGCTGCTGTTCCCACCACCACGCGGAGCTGCGGCCCACCTCTCGCGTGCCGCCGCTGGCAGGTTCCCTCTACACACAGTGTATTGAGCTGTTGTTAAGGTCGTGTGGATCAAGGCTGGCGAAGCAAGCAGCTACCGGTGCATGTGCACGCCTTTGACCGGAGCCCCCTTCTGCTCCTCCTCCTCCTCCTCCTCCTCCTCCCGCTCAGTGGCACTGCAGCTGTCACCGCGTCCCCACCACCACCACCACCACCAAGTCCACCGCCGGGTTACGGCAGCGGCTCCTGGCTGGTGCCCAGGCGGTTCAGGTGCAGGTAGGCATCCGTGCCGTACCCCTCCATGGAGATGATCTGCAGATCCCCTCCGAAGTACCTGAGGGCCGAGCGGGGGAGGTGCGGGAGATAAGTGGGTGAGGAAGAGGAGGTAGGCGGCGGCGGGGCGTAGCTGAATTCTCCCTACTGACCGAGCATTAACAAGATGGAATGGTATTGATTAATTCGCGGAGAAGACAACTGAGAAATCTGCCCGACATTTCCGAAATGAGAATTTCAGCGATTAGATAGGTAAAGTTACCACGTGCCAGGCGGTCAGGGGAGAGGCGCCATGGGGGGGGGGGGGCGCCGTCGCGAAGAACAAAACAAGGTTGCGCCAAAGAACGGGAGTTAATATATTTGTTCAAGTTACTAAGCCAAAGACAATGTACAAACTGCAACAATGTTCACTACTGCCCACTACTACTCCCACCCACCTACCAATACCCCACCTACCACCCCCTCACCCCCCCCACCGCCACCCACCGGGCGTACAGGCGACTGATGGGTAGTCCGTAGCCGTAACCCGCCAAAACCACCGGCCCGCTGTCCGCGTCATCCACAGCGCGGGGATCCACAGGACTGCGTGCCGTACATGCCGTACACAACAGAAGCGCGCGTCGTCGTCGCCGTTGTTGTTGCATCCAAAGCAACAAGGAAGATGGACATATCAGAAAGGACAAGCGTGTGTTGAAGTGTGTGTGTGTGTGTGCGTGTGTGTGTGTGTGTGTAAATGTGTAATGTAAGTGTGCGTGTGCATATGTTGGTATGTGTTTAAGGGGGAAGGAGAAGAAAACACATGCCACAGAGTCACACGCACGCACGCACGTGCCAACTTCCAAAGCCCTAATAACGCCCCCCCCCCCGCGATGGAACCCGATTAGCAACAACGCAACTTCCTTTCCGAGATTTTGAAATCCCCTTTGGGAGGCCCCCTGCCTCCATTTCCCCACCCTTCCCAGAAACGCCACGGGGAAAGTGGGGGAAAGACGAACCACACACGATTGAAGCTGCTGCCAGGGCAAAGGGGAAAGTGGGGGGGGGGATCTGCCTTCATCAGGGAGCTACGGGAAATCAGCCAGGGGGCGTACGGCACTCCTTGTAGTAGGGCACCGACGAGTGAGCGAGGGGGAGGGGAGAGGAAGGGAACTTTGGGAAGACATCGCACAACGCACATCGCCTTTCCATCCCTAGCTGTACCCTTGCAGTGCAGTGCAGTGCAGTGCAGTGCGGGAGGGGCCCCTGGAAATTTGAACAATCCCTTCCTCAGCACCCAGGGGTTGGAGCACCCGAGGCCGCTTCTGTTTCCTGGTATTTCTGTTGCTGTTGCTTTCTTCTGTTCTGTTGTAATTGCGGCTACTGCCGCTGTTACTGCCGCTGTCGCTGCTGCTGCAGCAGTCCACCACCTCCTCGCGAACTCCCTATCGCTGCTTTCTTCCCCCCCCTCTCTTGCCCTGGCAGCAGCTTCAATCGTGTGTGGTTCGTCTTTCCCCCCCACCCCCACCCCCCCGTGTGGTCCTCCGTGTCTCCGGGCCTTGGGTTGGAGCGCCCGCCGCCCGCCGGTGCCTCACCTCTTCGCGGTGGAGTACAGATAGGTCCAGATGTTGGCCAAACCGCTGCGGGGGATGCCGCCGCCCTCGTCACTCACCTGGGTTGCAAGAGGCGCGGTGTGAAGGTGTGAAGGTGTGAAGGTGTGAAGGTGTGAAGGAGTGAAGGTGTGAAGGTGTGAAGGTGTGAAGGAGTGAAGGTGTGAAGGTGTGAAGGTGTGAAGGTGTGAAGGTGTGAAGGTGTGAAGGTGTGAAGGTGTGAAGGTGTGAAGGTGTGAAGGTGTGAAGGTGTGAAGGTGTGAAGGTGTGAAGGTGTGAAGGTGTGAAGGTGTGAAGGTGTGAAGGTGTGAAGGTGTGAAGGTGTGAAGGTGTGAAGGTGTGAAGGTGTGAAGGTGTGAAGGAGTGAAGGTGTGAAGGTGTGAAGGTGTGAAGGTGTGAAGGTGTGAAGGTGTGAAGGTGTGAAGGTGTGAAGGTGTGAAGGTGTGAAGGTGTGAAGGTGTGAAGGAGTGAAGGAGGAAAATGAGGGGAGAGGGAGGAGGTAGGGAGGAGGGCGTGAAAGTGACGAGGGAGAGTGGGAAGTAGTGAACACGCGGAGGGGGGGCCCACAAGAAGAGCCAGGAAAAGGACACGCGGTATTATTAAGATGTGCACACACACACACGGCACTCCCACATCGTTCCACCGTCCTTCTGAGCCCACTCAGCTGTCAAAGCCCGAAGGGGGGCCATGGACGAAATGTCCTGATGACATCCCACCGCCCCACACCCTCCTTCCCTCCCCAGTCCCGCCTCCAGCGCCTCACTTTGAGTGTCACATCTTCTCCACCTTCCGCTACCACCAGCCTGAACGCAGGTAAGCGTAAGGACGAAGGTAAAAGTAAGAGCTAAGGGGGACAGAAGGATATGACAAGATGCCCGAGCGGTGGTGGTGCCAAGCGCCACCCCCCAAAGGCGAGGGGGGTGGAGGAGGAAGACGGTAGTGGGGGTTAAGACGAGAACCACTGGCGGATGGAAGGTGGTGGGGAGGGAGGAGAAAAGCAGTTAGTTCCTCAGCGCGTAGGAATGGACCGTGGGGGATGATGATGATGATGATAATGCGACAACTGCAGATGTCTAAGGCCCTCCGGGGCTCATTGAAGGCATTCGGGAGGTTGGTATTACTTGAAAATACGCCAACCGAAAATCAACCGCTAATAATGTCCAAAGCATCTCATAAGGTATTCCTAACCGACAACGAGAATGAGCAACGGCAACCGCCACCACCAACCTGATGGGCGGTGCTGGATCATCGCTCTCCGCGAACCTATCCTGTACGGCCCTCAAGCTGTTCTTCACCAGCTCGAACAACATGTGGTGAAGGTGCGATGGAACGTACGGAAACGTGAAGTCCGGACTGCCGTACACGGATACCTGACGCGCATCCAACGCGGGGAATGAGTGGGGAATGAGATACGCACACAGACACACACACGCACGTATATACACACACGTACATATATTTTCAACAGCAGGATACGCAACGCACTGGGTTGCGACGAGGCGCAGACGTGCTGGCAGCGCTCTAAGCAAAACATTCCAGCTTATTCACTAAGGGTTGTATTGACAGATTTTCAGCCTGGGTAGGTGGCCCTTCATAAACGGCCCCCTTTTCCACACTTTCCCTCCGACCGCCCCCTTCCCTCCGACCGCCCCCTTCCCTCCGACCGACCCTTCCCTCCGACCGACCCTTCCCTCCGACCGACCCTTCCCTCCGACCGACCCTTCCCTCCGACCGACCCGACCCCGAATCCCCTTTTCCCCAATTCCCTTCTCCCGAATTCCCTTCCCCGACCCCCTCACTCAGCCCACTCACTACTTGCTCACCTCCGGGGCGTCCCCGTACTCCCGCATGCAGATGGACCTGGCGTCGTTGATCGCGTCCTGCGCCACCAGTACGGGCGAGCACCTGGTGCAGATGAGGCCGATGTGGTTGGGCTTGGAGGGCTCGTGGAGGGCGATGTGCTGACCTGGCGGGGTGGTTGGGGTGGGGTGGGGTGGGGTCGGGGTGGGGTCGGGGTGGGGTCGGGGTGGGGTCGGGGTAGGAATCACATGCGAGAGAATTTTTCAAAAATGAGCTGCTAGGGCAGAAGGCGTCCAAAAAGTCTGAAACTGCCCCTAGGTAGTCCGGTAAGCGATGATGAAAAGTCACATCGACCCGTGGTTCTCTGGAGGGGGGGTGGAGGGGTGGCGGGTGGCATGTGACAGGAACGGGAGAACGAGGAGAAAATGCAAGTGGGCGATGGAAGGAAGGATAACCGAACATATCATAATGCCGGGCATATGGAATTTGGCGCGGCATGCTACGATGGCTGCATCATGTCGACTCAAGCCGCAAGTAGGGCGGAGCGACAAGTAGGGACAGGGAAAACTAGGTTTAAGAAAGAAGAGAAAGAGAAAAACTCCTAAAGAAACTATGTGGGTGGGGAGTTTAAATTCGACCCCATGCGTTAACCCCCAAACCCAACCCGCACACGCACCCCTCTTCCCCCCTCCTCTCGGCTCAACTCCCCCAGGGCTTCACTAACCCATGCACCACGGGCCCCTCAGCCATCCGCCCTCGCCCCCCCAGACAGGGCCCTCCCCCAGCAGCTTCACTCGTTCGTGGTGCGTCTTTCCCCCCCCCAAAACCACCTGCCAGATGGGCCCACCCCCCCTTACCGATAAGAATGCGGATGCCAATGCGGCTAAGGTAGAATCCGTCCAGGAACTGGTGGATTTCCGGGAGCTCTGTGAGCTGTTGTCGGGCCCGCAGCTCCTCGCGCAGCTCGCCAACACCCTTTGCCATCACCGGCACCGCGTTGGCGTGACTGGGGAGAAGGGGGGGGGGAACAGGCGGAGCAGGACGGGGTGGGGGAGAGGGGGGAAAGGGGTAAACACCCGGGTGGTAGGAAGAGGGAAGAGCTGCAGGAGGGGCATGCAGCGGCTGCAGATCCTATCCTCCGGGTGGCACCTGACCCTGACGGCCTCTTTTACCTTTTACCCCACCCCCCCGTCCCTCAGTGCGGCGATCAGAGCCCTCCGCCCTCCGGGGCCCTCCGGGATCCGTCCTAGTCTCCATACAGAGCCCAGTCCCTCTCCCAACAGGCGCACATCCGTCACTTCTGACTGGACTGGCTAACCCCCCCACACACTGCACCGCACCGCACTGCTTTAGGCGTCGGCAGCTGACGTCTGTTTTTTGCTTTTTGCCTCATGCAATTCTCCCCCTTCCCCCCGGCCCCCCCACACGCACATACACACACGTACACACACGTACACACACATACGGTAATACCCGGTTTCCTGGTCGTGGTCCTGGTCCTAATGAAAAGTGCTAAATATAAGCGCTTTAAGCGCTAAGGGACCCGCTGACCCGAACCACATGCCATAGAATAGAAAAATAACTCCAATGCGTCCAATGCTTTGAGCCAGCACCACTGCTCCAGAAATACCTTTTCTACCCGCCAACCTAGGGTTTGTTATCGACCGCGTCTTTTATTTTGACCTCGTATATAACGTCTGTTATCGCGTCTGTTATATTCCCTTACACGCCTATGTCCGTCATTTTCCCAGTTACTCTTTCATCTCCTTCATCTAACGCCCACACCCGCATCTTCCAACTGACCTTTACCACCCTCCTCTCCCAACCACCCCGCCCAGTCCCCTTACGTCCATGGCCCCCCCGCTTTTACGGACACACCCGCACTTGTGTGCGGAACTTGTAACTTGTAACTAACTTACCCCCACGACGGCGCTGCCCCTCCCGTCCAATATCTTAATATCCTTATTCATCGTAAGCTAAGTGCCCTCGTACTCACCTCACACATTTCCTTACTAGGCGCCTTTTCCTTCCTACCCGCCCCCCACTCACCCATTGCTAATCCATCCCGTGTGGTGGTGAACTCCTTGTGGTAGTTGTGAATTAATGTTATCTAATTTGACCGGGGGCTGACCAGGGGATGATGTCCCGCAAACCCCCTTCCCCCTCTCCCCCCTCCTGATCGTAAGACCAATTACCCTACCCCACCGGACCATCCCATCTAGCTCCAGAAAAAACGGAACCGCCCAGTCGTACAGTCGTACCGGCGGTACACATGTCGGAGCATCTCCGTGAACTTGAGCTCGTCCGAATTGTCCTTCACCGGCGGGAAGGATCTGAGGTCCCGGAAGGACTCAACGTACCAGTCACGGACCTGGTTCCATGGCCCCGATGGCGGAGAGGGGTTGGGGTTCAGGTATTGGTAAGGGTACACAGCCCCCTCAATAGACAGTGAAGACAGCGCGTCTGCATCCAGATGTGCGTCCGCAGCGGCCCAACGGGTAAGGCAGGAGCGCTGTTTCCCCCCCCCCCCCCCGCGCTTCAGCTCTTTCTGTCTCCCACTCCCATATATCCCACTGTCCCTTAGAGCTACGGCTCCCTTGCCTAGCTTTTACTATAGGCGTCTAGCTTCTAGCATGCACTCTTGCCTTCCCTCGCCAGCCTCCACACCACGCTCTTCCCGTCCCACACCAGCCGAGGTGGTAAAATAAGGCCCTATTTTCCAAGAGCGTGAGGTATATGGGAGGCCCAAGCCCTCATCCGATTCAAATTCCCTAGCCCTGATGTCACCGGCCGGAGGGTAGGTAGTTCGTTCCGAAAATACCGTAGGCCGTAGACAAGGGGAAGCCGACCGCGAGCCACTTCCCCCTTTACCTGGAGGATGGGCTTCTTCGCAGAGAGCCCGTAAGGCAAGTTTTCCAGCTCTGCAACACGGTGTGCGAGGCGCACGGGTAGCTCCTTGTGCAAGAATTGCGCCGAAAGGAGCATTTGCCGCTCGATAGGGTTTTGCCCAAAGTCCAACATATACTTGAGGCTAACGCCGGTTTGCTTCTTAAGCGCGTGCGCAAAGATGTCGTCGACCAGCTCCTTGTTGAACGAATCGATGAGACGCACGCTGACAGCAGCTTGACGCGACGCAACGGCGGCAGCCCGCGCAAACCCTCTTACTGCTAACCCGAAGCCAGAGAGAATTGCGGGGGCTGCCGCAGGCCCCATCATTCTTACGAGCGTTTGCCGGAGCGTCCGCCACCCCGAGTCGGCAATTGCCGACAGAGTGCGCTCCGGCCCTTTACTAACACAACGAAATGCAATCTAAGCTGATGACCTAAGCGCTCGTTGACGCGAGAGTAAACGTCTTGGTCTCATCGTAGGCAGGTTAGCGGTGTTCTCTGTTACCTCGAAAGGAATAAGTGCAAGCGTGAAGTAGAACTGGAATCAAAATGACGAAGCACGAAATGCGCTTGATGGAAATTGAGCTCGCAGTAAGGTTGTTGGAAAAATTGAGCACCGTTGGCCAGCGTGTATAGAACAAAATCCAGAATACGATCCGTAAGTCAAGACGCGAAATTCTAGATGTATTCGCCTTGTCTTCTGTTTGGAAAAGTGCATGCCGCGAATCGTTCTCCAATCCGGTTCTCCTGTACCGCCAATATGTGCGACCCTCTGTTTGCTTTCATGGCGCGAGCCCCTTGCACGCCACTACTAAGGTAAAATCCTCATTAGGATTTTAGGGCAGCCAGATGTGTCTGCCATGCACGTGCATATACATGTGCCCCTACCCGTATCAAGTATCTGGGGTCTGGAGTACCAGAAATGTATGCGGGATACACTTGTGCATATGATATATTCCTTGCCTTTCCACTCTCCTCCCGTTGTACCTTCGTGGTCGTTTCGAACGGTACCTAGATTGGGCCTCTCGGCTAGAGCCGCATGAGCGAAGGCACTACGTGCACCGCAATCCCAGAACCGCGCGGTTTTTGCGCCCAGACGTGACGTTACCACTCTTCCGCGTTCGGTCTGTTTGTGCGTTCCTATGCTGTTTCCTCCCTGGTTATTATAATTTAGGCCGCCAGTCCTGGCCGTGGCACCCCTGGCACAAGCGACATGGCATTCAAGGCCTGGCAGCAGCGGCATGAAACCCCGGCAAATACAGCGGAAACATGTTTGCCCCATGCATCAAGTCGCACGCATTATTATCAAGTCGCACGCATTATGCTGAAAATGTCCCAAGCCTGCCCCCTCTTCCTGCACAAGTTAAAACCCGCGTCCGGTGTCTGCCATACAGCACTCTTTGGCAGGTCCCTGTCCCGGAAATCCTATTTACCCAGGCTTTCGCCCACCAGAACCCAACACCACAGCAGGCGGTTTTCGCGAGTTCGTGATGAAAATATCGTTGTTCCAAGGCGCAGGCTGGCTGGCAGGAACGGAAGCTATCGGCCAGGCCAGATTCCCTTCCAGGAGTCATATCCCGCACCAGCGGTGACCCGTTGAAAAAAACAGAGGGTTGCAAAGATTGGGGATTGGGCCAGGTACTGGTCAGGCGGGATGGGGCTTCTTCGACAGCAGCCTTACAAGTTACAAATTACAAGATAGCAGAGCCTTACATTAAAAAAACGTCAGCTCATACCGGGGAGAGCCCATAACAGATCCGTGTCGCGTGTTCAGGTCAATTGGGATTTGTCCAATGGCCGGAACATACGGAACTCGCCAACAAGGCACACCAGTGCTGCACGTGTAGAGGAGGGGCAGATCTCCGTACCGCTATATCTCCGTACCCTGTATATGTATATATATAGGCCGCCACTCATCACGAACCACCCACACACCTGCTAGGTGACTGCACACTCAGCTGAGCTGCTGATTAAGAATCCCACAGGGGAGTAGTGCCGCACGGACTCGCCCTTCCGGGCGACTAGAAGGAAAAGGCTTGGTCGGTCAAAAAGCTCGAGAAATCGCACCAAACGTAGCACCACCACCGCATTTAGCATTACACACATTCCGCACATTCAGCTGTGTCTGGCCTTGCTGTGTCTGGCTGACACAAAAAAGTGTAAAAATACACAATCCACACAAGAGCCATGCTGCTTCTATCCCCCTGCTCTTTCCTTGACCTTGACAAACAAACGTCTCACCTTCGCCGTGTGCAATATGCATCCCGCGTGCAGTAGTGCTGATGTGCTGACGTGCCACATGCATGGATCTTTGCGTGCGTGGAATGACGCCGCGCACTAACTCCCCCATATTTCGTGCCCGTTCCTCCCGCGTGGCTGTAACATACGGGCGAACAATGCCGTACCTTGCGCAAGGCTGTTGGCCTCAGACGGCCGCCCCACCCCCGTGCCGCCACTCCCCCGCCTCCTCTATAAGCAACGCTGCTCCCGCCCCCCCCCTCCATCGGTTTGTCCAGACCCGTGTGCCGTACGTGTCGTACGCAGCATGCCTCATGGGCAAGCCGGCGACCTTTTCCCCAATTCCTTTTATGCCGGCTCTTGCTTTTATGCCGGCTTAGTCAAAAGCGTGCTGGTTTTATCCTAGCTACACTCCCCTCCTACCAAAGGCAGTGGTTTTAGAACATCCCGCCCACGGGTGCCCCTTTCCGCACATCTCGACGCCCCCTTTTGCGACGTACTCCGCACGTTTGTTCCCGCTCTCCTTCCTTCCTTTAACCCAAAATCTGAATCAATCCCCAATAACATAACCCCTTTGCTGAGTTTTTTTTGTTTTTAAAAAACCAAGACGTCCTGAACGGCCACGCATGCTCGTCAATCCTCCTACGCCGTCGCCGTCACCTCGGCCCCATCCTGCTGCTTCAGGTAGTCGATGGCCTCGGCACAAATACCCGTCATGGAGCTCTCTGGACCGTACACGCCAATGGGCACTCCCAGTTCATCTCCCAGGCTGCGCATCAGGGCCAGACCCTTCTGGTAGTTGGGACCGCCGCGACGGACAAAGATACGCACCTTGGCGGCCTGAATAGGCGGACAAGAGAGAGAGAGAGAGTGAGTGAGTGTGTGTGTGTTGATACGGGTGCCGAGTTATCATTACCAAGTGGCGGCGACTACATACATATATGCACAGATAATGTTTTACCTGACGACACAACACCGCTGGCACCGCAAACCCGCGCAAAGAGAGACCCTAAATAAATAAAGAAATCGCGACTTGATCATCATCAGCAGGACGAGTTAAGAATTTTTTTCGGGTTCGGGATTACCCTGGACTACCTGCTAATGACGTGACGCGATTTGGGTTCCCTACTTACCTGCCGCAGTAAAATGCCTATTTTACCTCAGCTCCCAGCCCGCTCCAGCTTGCAGCTTTCTAGCAGAGCAGGCCTCGGCTCCATTCCCGGCCCTGGCCCCGCCCCACCACGTTGGTTTTTTCCAATGGAAAGGCACGGTGGGCTTTCAAACAGCGTACCTGCAGCGCCGCCTTCTTCTCCTTGAGCGCCTGGATGATTCCGGTGAAGGTGGCTGCCACGTCAGTGAAGTTGGCGATGCCGCCGCCGATGAGCAGCACCCGCCCGCGGCCGTCGGCGTGGGCGGTGGCGCAGTCCAGTACAGTACGAGCGTACTGGTACGTCTCGGAGGTGTTGGGCGCGCCGCTGTACTCACCGTAGTTGCTGCGCCGTGGTCACAGTTACAAAACATGGTTCAAGTTCCCGTCACAAATGCAAGGGGCGGGGCCGGGGGCAGGGCCGGGGGCGGGGGGGAGGTAAAAGTGGGAGGGGGCCGGTCCCCATGGACGGTCGCCACGGGCGGTGTAGCAGCGGGATTCGACGGGGGAGGGGGAGGCGGGATAGGGATGTGCATGGAACGGGCGGCATGGCAAAGGGGTTCGAGGGGGGAGGGGGAAGCGGGATAGGGGTAGGGATGCATGGAAAGGGTGGAAAAAGAAAGGAAGGAAGAGAAGATAACTGGCAACAAGCCTTCCCCTACCCTCCCCAGTCCCCCCACACCTTCCCCTCCCTCCTCCCACATAAACAAAATAAGGACCCTCACCACCCCTCGCCCCACTTCCTCAAAACACCTTTCCCAACAACAAAAAGCGACTCGAACCCTCACGCCAACACCCGACCACACCACATCGCCTACATCGCCTACAAACTCGGCCATCACTCATCTTTTATGTCATGTCCTCTTACCCAAGCTCCTGTGCAAACCCTAGATCTGCAATCGTATCCGTGTAAATCACCGACGCGCCGCCGCCCGCCACCATCAGCCACACGCGACCCGCCGGATTGAGCACAGTGAACTTGAGCGAGGCGCCCGTGGCCTCGTCCAGCGCCGACACCGCCTCCTCGGCGGGGGTCAGCAAGCGGCCAAAGGGAAGCGGGAACTCCAGCTCCACGTCGCCCACATTCCACTTGGGACCGTTGCGGTACTTGGAGGTGTCGTCGAGCTCCACTCTCATGTCCAGGGGGAAGGGCTGGCCCGAGGCGTCTAGGGTCCTGGCGGGAAAGGGACGGGGACGGGGACGGGGACGGGGACGGGAGTCGTTTCAAGAAGAGAATGGCGGGAGTGATGAGCCGGAGGGGGTCTGATGGTATGGTGTTGAGCACGCGGACAACACGTGCCCGGGCATGTGGGGTTATGTGGGGTTATGTGGGGTTATGCGGGGTTATGCGGGGTTATGCGGGGATGTGCGAAGTCCAAGGGATCAACAAGGGGGTAGCGTGCGTGTATGCGTGTGTATGCGTGTGTATGCGTGTGTATGCGTGTGGAAATGACGGTCCATGATGGGTGCGGTCTTCGGGACGTAGGAGCGATCGATCAGAGCCTTCACACGCGCCCTCGATGAAGAGCCGAGTGGTGAATTGCATCTCGACTGCTGCACCTACAACCCCCTCCTACACTACACAGCACCGACCTCTCTTTTACCTCCCCCTTTCCCCCCCGCTTGCCCTGGCAGCAGCTTCACTCGTTCGTGGTTCGTCTTTCCCCCCAGCTCTGCCCCACGCCGCCGCCACGCGCGCACATACGCGCACCATGGGTTCATTTCCAGCAGGGTGCAGTCCAGGTCGTTAAATACGGCAAACGCTGCCAGGATGAATCGCTCCAGGGCGGGTTTTAGCTCCAGGGGCAGTCCGGCGATGAGGGGGGCCACACGAGCCGAGTCCAGGGGACAGTCCGTTGTGTCCAACACGACGGTGCGCAACTTATCCCAGTTCTGTTTACGAATATGTACGACAAGAGGGTACGCAGGAAGGGACAACGATGATTTCGTCAGGAGGCGGAGAACTTGAAGGACGGGTTTAGAAACGTGAAAGCGGACGACGGGAGGTGGATGTTGGAGAGGGGAACCGTTGTCGGGATGAGGATGCAGAGAGCGGCAGCGGTCTCCTACAACTGCCGTTGCCCTCAACCCCCAAACCCCTGCCGCCTCCATTACCTCCTCCCCTCTGCATCTGTGTCGAATCTCGAGTCAATGGTGCTTTTTTATTATTCCCCAGAAACGAAAACGTCAACCCCTGCGGGGCGTCATGTCCCGGGCCCCATAACTGCGCGTCCCTTTCAAAACCCCACAACTCCAAGATAACCCCCCCAATTCCCCCCTCGCCCTCGCCCTCACCTCCTCAATGTGGATGCCACCCGCCTCGGAGAATGAGACCTCCCATCCGTTGCGTGTCGAGGTGATGGACAAGTAGAACTCCTCCTCGTGGGCCACGAACGGCTCGATGAGGAACGTGGTGATGGGGCCGGTGCAGCCGTTGACGGTCACGGTGCGGTTCAGGCGCTGCGTCGCAAAGTCGATGGCCTGTGGGGGCAAGGGCCCAGGCGGGGAGGAGGAGAGGAGGAGAGAAGGAGAAGGAGTCCGCGGCGGAGTCGGCGATGGAGGATGGGGGGCAGGCGTGATAGGTAGAGAATATATGGTGGAAATTTTGAGAGATGGTGCGCGACGTTTGTGTCCGTGAGGGCTACGCGATGTTCACACGTTGTGTTCAATTCATGGCTGTGTGTGTCTCCGTGTGTGGAAGGGGAAAGCAGATGCGCTCACGTGCGGGAAAGGGGAAAGCGAAGCGCGCACATTTTCTTTGCAATTAAGCAATTATGGAATTGCGTGATTCTTCGCTGTACGCGGTTAATTGCGCCTTGGACGGCTGGTAGGGTGAACGGAGTATAGGATTGTATGCGCAGGACGGCAAGGCGTCTTGAGCTCGAGTCTGATGTCTCCCGCAGCTGCCTGAGAACGTGCTCGGCCCGGGATTTGAGGCCCCCCAGGACCCCTCCGCCATACAGTGATTTCCATCTGACCCAAATCGCTGAAGGAAAGCACATTGTGCTTGCCTGTGAGAAGTCCAGGTTAAGGCCAACCAGGTCGTTCTTTCCACGCTGGCCGAAAAGCATATCGGGCTTGACTACAAGCCGGGTGTTCCCCAGCCATGGATTCTCATTGAGCAGGTCCGACGGGTTGCTGGCAGCTGTAAACTGCACAACCTGTTTCATGCGACACCGGTTACGGTTAGAACCAGGTACACGTGAGACTGCCAATCATGGTGCTTCTCTGGAATAAACCATTTAGGTTGAGGATGGCATTTTGTTGACCTTCAGCTGCGGGGACACAGATGCAAGCCTTAGGCAAGAAGCAAGGATCGCATTCCGCGCGCACCTGGATAGGGAGATCAAGGCCCGCCAAGCGTTTAATATGAGCTTTCAATAGCCGCTTAGCGTCATACTCGCGAATCTTTTTGCGAGCCATAAGGGTAGGCGTTTGGCTGGCTTAACGAAAGCTTAACGAAAAGGTGCACTGTTGCACGTTACCCGGACGCAAACCAATTTCATTACTGTAAACGCCACTCTGTATTATAGACAAATCCGAATGTCAGAGTTTACATGCCTTGTTGTGTCGTAGTCCTATCCAACGCCAGACTGGGATCGTACATTTGCTTCTGCAACGGTGTTGGTCCAAGATACATGCCAGGTAACCAAGCATAGTAATTGAAAAGCAATCATTTATCTTCTGCATAGATTGGAGGTCGATCTTGACTTCGTTACATTTCCTATCGGCGTGGCCCAACCCAGCTAAATCCGGCATTGCCCAGCCGGGAATTCCTGGTCATTTTAAACTCACTAATAACACGGAGGCCAGAGGGAAAAAACTTGCAAGACTCCCATGGTTATATACACATAAAGCAAACACACAGCGTAATCGATCCGTTGTCGCTCGCATGACTCGTTGAGTCCGCCCATACGTTAAAGCCTTCCCCTAGCAAAACCGTTCCCACTTCTTGACCGGCGCACGCATGCCATGCAACCAGCAGGGGACATTTTCCTACACCGACTGGCAGAACAAGCTTGCCCGACGAAGTCTACAACATTGAAACATATACAGGCATATTTTGCTTAGACATAAAACAGCATGGCAAGAACACACAGGACGAATATGCCACGCACGGCAAGAGCGGTCTCCTACCAGGCCACATGCCTGAAGCCGTGACATGCCGGCTCCCTTACGCTGTCCTCAAACCGCATGCCCCCCTATGGTGTTCAATTCCGGCCCCCTTACGTTGCTCCCATCACATGAACTCCCTTATGCTCCAATCACATGCGGGCATCTCCAATACAATTATATATACTGAAAGGTTATACATTTTCGACGCCACAGCAAAGCCACAAAATGCACATGTAGAACAGCACTCACCTTGCTATGTATGGTTTGCACGCGCGTATATGGCCTTATATAGACAAACCCACTGCCGACAGAAACATCGCAATGGGGCCTTCAAGGTTCATCACCATCCCCGGCGGCCCGGCGCCCCGCGCGCCAATGCTCGTTGCAGCTATTACCAGCAGCTCATAGCCCCCATTTCAGCATCCAGCACCCACGCATTGGGCACAGTCTTCCAGTGCCACGCCGCTGTCCCGTCGTTCTGCTGCCCTCTGCTTTACCTTTCCCACCGCTTCATTATGAGTTGCATGCCTCTCCCTCCCCAGGTGCAACAATGCAATGCCCCTCTGTCCAGATCTATCCGCCAGGCTGCCCCCCAAACATACGCGATTCCCATTTCCTCCCTTGTCCTCGTTGCAGAGGCGAGAACAGTCACACACAAAACACACCAAATTCAGCTATCGCTCAGCTTTGGCACCATCACCATCGGTTCTTAGTATAATTAGCAGACCTGCGGCCTGTGGCCATGAAGTTGTCCAGTAAAGTTGTGAAGGGATCGTTTTTCCCAACCGAACTCCGGTACTCCAAAATCTGAGTAGTCCAGGCCCACCAGCTGACCAGGCCCACCAGCTGACCAGGCCCACCAGCTGACCAGGCTCACCAGCTGACCAGGCCCACCAGCTGACCAGGCCCACCAGCTGACCAGGCCCACCAGCTGACCAGGCTCACCAGCTGACCAGGCTCACCAGGCCCACCAACTGACCAGGCCCACCAGCTGACCAGGCCCACCAGCTGACCAGGCTCACCAGCTGACCAGGCTCACCAGGCCCACCAACTGACCAGCATGATAACCACTGTTATTCACTGTTGTAGCTCAAGATGACCCAGCCTCCCCAGGTAAGTAGGCTCTCCAGGAACAACCCGCCGTCCATTAACAACGACGCGACACAGGCAGAGCAACGACGCGGCTGCCAGGCGGTCATCTAGTAGTCGTCCTCGTCCTTGAACTGCGCCTCATACGCTGCCAGCTTGCTGGCCAGGGACTTGTTGCTCAGCCCTTGCCGCTGCGGGGCGGGTCAAGAATGGTGGTGGGGGAATAGGGGCTCGTCTTCGCCCGTTGGCTCCATCTACTTCAACACCAGCACCAGCGTATTCATGGCGCTGGACTCCGCTGCCGGTTGGATGGGTTTCTGCAGCGCGGGTCGGGTGTGCTTTTCCGTCCGCCGCGTGTGATTCCATTACCCATTACATGTGTGGACTATTTTCAAGCTGCACGCAACACCAGGGCAAGCCGCCGTCAGTTGACCTGATCTGGGCACACAACTGCCGCCTAATGTTCCCGCCGTCTTCCCTCCTCCACCCCTTGTAGACTCACCTCCATTTCGGACTCAAGCAGCATGTCCACATCCTCCACGTCCTCACACATCACATCCTCCTGCAACGACAGTCCAAATTGGGTTGACAAGCAAACTTGTGTGGACTTTGCAGGCTTACAATGTTAGGGACATGCACTTGTACAACCCCAGGCGACATCCGCCTATCGTTACAAAAGCAATCGCCTATAGGTTGGACTTCATTGGATTACTAATCCTTAAGCTATCCTTAAGACTGAGCCCGGCGTCAACGCGCCTCTTACCGCCGCTTTGTTCTTGGGCGGCGGTGCGGGCCCCTTGAGCGTCACCGGCGCATGCCGCTCCTCCTCCTCAACCACCATCTTAGCTCGGCTGTTGTACGACAGTACCGCCTGTTGTTGTTGCTGCTGCTGCCGCTGTGGCGCCGGCAACTTTCCGCTCCCCGTCGCCGAGCCCGGTGGACGGTCATTGACTAGCCAGTCGTCTTCTCCGATCATTAGCTCGCCCGCTTGCGCCATAGCTCCGCTGCCCCAGCCGCCCTTCTTGGGACCCGACCCAAACTGCGGCGGCGGCAGGTTCACCGGCGGCCGGGCTCCGAAACCAGAAGTGCGGTTCATGGCGGAGTTGGCGGTGGAGTTCAGCGTGCCGCCGCGAGCTTTGCCAAACTCATCGTCATCATCTTCACCAAGTACGAGCACTTCCCGCCCCGCATCGCGGCTGCTGCTTGCTTCCCGGCTGCGCGTGGACTCAACCTTGGCCGCCTGCTGGGGATCCCGAATGCGGTAAGTGCTTTGAAGGCTTGACCAGGGATCATCCGCGGAAGGCGCTGCTGCTGCTGCAGGCTGCGCCGCCAAAGGGGAGGACGTCGATGCTGGTTCCGGCCCAGACTCTGTAAGCGGCTGGCCCTGGAGAGATGGCAGCACACGTGACGAGGGCTGCTGCTGCAGCTGCTGCAGTTGCAGCTGCTGTTGCTGCGGCAGCGGCTGTAGCTGCCGGGAAGAGGTTGACGAACGCAGGACCGCAGGGGTTGCTGCGTCTGGTGGTGGGGGTGCTGGTGCGGCTTGCTCGAGCGAGGCGGACTGTGAAAGGTCAAAGGCCTTCACGCTGTCCTGCTGCGGGTGCCAAGACTGCTGGCGATATCCTCCACCGCTGCCGCCAACATTCAGGGCGACCTGTAAAAGGCATGGCGGGGTTGGGGGTTGGGGTTGCTGGCTGGTCTCACAGCGCACGGCTGGGGCTCACGCGGCCGGCAACTCGTCCTAGCCATGCGGCCCGTTTCTAAATACCGGTATGGCAAAAGCGAATTGTCAAACAGTGCGAGATGTGGGTCGCAGTACAAACCAAGGATCGCACTAAAAAAACGCCATTGTACCTTCGCCAAGTCCTTTTCCAGCCTGTTAATTGCCATGTTTTACATCATTCTCAGCTACAGCAGCCCGGCCCGGATCCCAAAACATGCACCGGGAAATTCCCATTCCCCCAATCCCCCTTTCTGGTAACCCTGCCCTACGCGCGACAGTCACCTGCGCAGGGAAATAGGACGCTTCGGTGCTGTCAGCCGCAGCTGCGTCCCCGAGATTGGCCCTGCGCATATTCAAGGGGAGGACACGTTAAGTCAACATCTCGAGGTCAGAGCTCGAGTCACTGAGCGGTAGCACGGTTAAAAGACATAAATGGATAAGGGCTCCGTGCTTAACCCCCGATGGCGGCAACTTACGTGTCGACAGTCTGGAACAGGGGCTTCTTAGCAGCCGCTGGGGGTGTGACCGGGGGAGGGGGAATCACTGCCGCTGACAGCTCTGGCGTTGATTCTTTGCCCTGCAGCGTAAGGATAACGCTTAGTCCGTCCTTAAATACTTGAGGCCCCACGGCTTGTCAGCGACATCCCCGGCGTTGAAAAGACTTACAGCTAACGGCTTGACTAGGGTCGTGTCCTCACTGCCATCGGTACCTATGACATCGCTTTTCGCAGCCCCGTCCACTCTTTTGGCAGCAGACTCTGGGGACTCTGCGGGACCAAAGTCGCAAGGTGGCCAGGTGAAGGTAACTTAAAATCGTTCCTGCGGCACCATACGCCACCAACAACATACCTTTCGCTTTGACGAGTCCCTCAGGCTCAGCTACAGGCCTGCAGCGGGGAAGCGCCGGTAGAACATGAGAAAGGGAAACTAACGGTCGGACAGGCTGCAGCATGCGACCTGCCTTGGCTTTGTTTCCGGCGTAAATTCGGTCTTTGGTGCCGCAGGAGGTTGTGTTGTTGACGGTGCAATGCCTTCTGTTCCTATTTCAGCAAGGAAAAGAAACCATAAGCCGGGGTAAAAAAGGGCGCTTCATAAATCAGTGCAACAGATGTTATGTACAGTGTTACCTTTGCTAGCGCCGCAGCCCATCCCTGCCTTGCTCTCCTGGGTCCGGCCTAAGCCGGAAGACCTTGGTGTGTCAAGAGGACTGGTATGCCGAACTCGCGCTAAACTTTATTTACTGTCTATCCTAGGTACAATCTTATCATCCTTAGGCAGAAGGATCCTCTAGACACAAGTGGGCGGAGACTCGAAGCTGCCAAATTTTCTTGGTTCTTCAGTTATGAGTTATACCGCTGCACCTTTACCAAAACATAATTGTCTAAACAACATATATGTATGTCGGATAATCATCGACTCTGGTATGAGCTTGAGGCTGGCGAAACAATGTCGTACAGTAAGAGAAACTAGCTACGCAGGCGAAGATAAGCTCGACGGGAATTAAACACAACATGCACAATCGGAAGAGTATACAGTCTTACTGATTGTGCAGTTCGTTGAACATGCCGAAGTACGAAGTACGGTATAGTTGCAGGAAACAAGGCTTGTGGCAGTGCGGTTCTGTCCGGTGGGTTCTAGAATCTGGTGGTTTCCAATTGTGCTCGAAGGTAGAGCCATCTAAACGTGGGGGTGGCGGGGGCCAAGCGATCAACTATTGTGTGCCCACACCCTTGACGGTGTTCACCCTGCCCCCTTCAAGCAGCCCGCATCTCTTTGAACCCTGAGACCCCAGGCCTGAGCAGCCCTATCGTATACCACCCCCATAGTGTTGTTGGCTGTCGGATTGCTCTGGGATGCTCAGAAATTGCCACTCATATGTTACATGGGGTAAGGGCCCGGGGAGCCCTGAAACACTGAATAATAATCGTCTCCCTGTCCGTTGCGGAGCAGTGACCCACACGAACCGTCCGGCCCGTTCGGTATGTCAAAGGTGCAAGCGGCAAGGTGCAAGCGGATTTCAGGAAGGCGAGCACGTTTCCAGTGGCGACGGCAGCCCTTGCAGGTTGCTTAGCAGTTCTTGCTCTTGTCGTAAGGACCTCTATCAAAATGTTTCCAAACGTCGTCAACGGGCCTTCCACCCTTCTTCTGAGCAGAAACACAGTCAATCTCTATGACTTCGGCAGCCCCCAGGTCGGGGCCAGTGGTTGCTGACATTTGACTTAATCTAATAACTCCATAGTGTAAAACGCAGTCTTTAAATGGCAAACGCATGCCTGGAATCTGTTTTTGACTTTCCGCCGTACAGCAAACGCTGAAATGCGGATTCTCTTTCCGCATTTCCGCCAATCTGGGCTTCGCTGCGGAAAGCGTGACGAAACCTATTTCCGCAGGTTTCCGTTTCGGCTCGTTCCCTGCAAGCAGCATGGGGAACAAACCAAACTCAGTCCTCTGCGCGTATACACAATTGCAGCCCTCAGGTCAAAGCTTACAACATGAGCGTCCACGTGAACAGTGACCTTGAGGAGGGTAAGGAACGCTCACCCACAAACGCCTGTAATTCAGGAAGACCCGCAACAAGCTGTGTGGTGCAAAATTAAATAGCCGTTGCACGCGCCGAAACTTGCGGAACGGCACTTCAAGTATGTTCCCTAGGGCCGCATAGACTCCCATACTGAGCCCCTTAGCCGCCCGTTGACCAGTCGTGTACCATGACTGGACCAGCAACGCAAGGCACGATACAAACTTCAACTTTAACGCAACGACTTCAAAGGGTTAATGAGCGACGGCGCGTAGAGCGTAAAGTTATGCGTGATCTAGCACAGGCACGCATCGCCTGACGACTGACGACTGAATGCCCAAGTACTTTCTACCGCATACCGTACGGCGATGGCCAATGAGCATGACCTAGCACGGCTGTCTGCCAGCCGAGTTGACTACCAAAAGAGCCGAGCTTACATTTTTATGACATGTTCGCTATTTCATAGCAAATTCTCCTTAGGTAGGGTTCAAATTTCATGACGTAGACGTAACCAAATACCTCTCCACCTTCGCCGTCGTGCACGATTGCACCCTTCCTGGGCACCTTATTGCATAAATACCCTGCAGATTATATCCCCTGTTCCCACGGGACAAGCGGACGCGGGTTGTCCATGACCGCATAGGTAATCTAGCCCAGGGCATGGCTCACGTTGACAAGGAAACCTGCGGCGCTGTACATCAACGGAAGCCAATTAACACCCATTTCTACGCCATGGGTATTAATTGCACAGCGTCCGTCACGGTTGGTACCGCTTCACGGCATGCAAACACACATACGGTCGTGCACGCATGGTGACGGTTCATGATTAATATGACTGCCAGCCACGTGTAACTATGGGTAGAAGGGTGAGTCCGAACCCAGAGGTTTTGGACGGGTAAGCGTCATACACAGGGTCTACACGGCCGATCGACGGCTTGAGTTCCGGCAGCCTCCCATGGTCCGATAAGGATAAATTTTTACCGTGTGTGGAATTTATCCTATCGCACAAAGCTCAACGTCTATCTCGTTTGCCACCTGAATGGCGGGAGTCACGCATCTTTAAGGCACGGAAGACGCAACTCGTAGAAGGAAATGCCAAATCCTATAAGAACACCTGCAACCATGTGCTTGTCCTAGAATTTCCATGCCTTTAAAAGGTGGCGAAACTCAGGATAGGAGCTCGGGGTGTAACCGTAGACAAGGAATATATAAAAGTTCCGCACAACTTGTGGATAGAAAAGCCCACCTTGAGATAGGATAGCCGCAATCTAGAGAAGGATGCCCCCAAAGGTCTTGACCTCCGAAATCATGGTGCACTTGGCCGGAACGTGAAATCACACGATGATGTTGTACGCAAGAGGACCAGGGCTTATATAGAAAATCCTAAACATTTACATTATAATTAGCTCGCGTCTCTACTCCTTACCCTTGCTAAACTCCTCGAGTGCCGGGAGATCAACTATGCCAGTGGTAGCGTTTGCTGATATAGGCAAGGCCGCTAAGGGCCTGCTGGGCGGCGACAAGGCCACCGGCACGTTCCAGTTTGACCCGAAGCTTTCAGTCAGCAGCTCGACAAGCTCTGGCGTGGTCTTCACTGTCTCAGCAATCCAAAAGGCGGATAAGGTCGACGCGGCAGTGAAGGCGGCTTACTCGACAAAGAAGTATTCCATCGATGTTGCATCGGAACCCTCTGGGAAAGTTACGGTGTCGGCGTCAGTCAATGAGGTGGCTCCCGGAGTGAAACTCTCCACTTCTGCCGTCGTGCCTGATCCTTCCACGGCCAAGCTGACAATCGACTATAGCATGCCTTACGTGGCTCTCAAGGGTACCTTTGGCCTGAACGCAACTCCTGTCGTCGACCTGGCGGCCTCGACTGGGTATCGATCAGTCGTTTGGGGAGCCGAGACGAGCTACGACACTGCCAAGTCGACCCTCACGAAGTATAACGTCGCACTTGGTAAGAGAGTGTTGCTGTATATTTGGGCTCATCGGTCTTCAAGGTCAGCTCGCACGAAGTCCTGCACGTGGGATGTGACATGGGGAGCTGAGTCTGCGCTTTGTGCGGTTGTTGTGTGCCGACCAAATCCTTGAGCAAGGGACAAATCTGTAGTTCCGCAGTTGTTCTTTAACAAGTTGGATGAAGTTTGGCCTCGTTGGACTCTTTTAACTGAACACTTAAAAGACCGATGTCGTCTCCTACATTTCATTTCTTGGAGTGTCAGTTCTCCCGCTTCATTCTTCAGCCTCCCGTCACCAACTTTCTTTCCTTCAACCCCGTACTCCCACGCTGTTGGCTCCCGCCAGGGTACCACGCGCCGGACTTCCAGGTTGCGGCTCTGCTCGCCGACCAGGCTAAGACACTCAAGTTGTCGTTCGCACACAACCTGACAGCCACTAGCACCGTTGGCGCCGAGATTTCGCGCAAGCTGGCTTCCAACGACACGTCGTTCGCAGTCGCGTATGCGCGCAAGCTGTCCAACGGCGCGTTGACCAAGGTGAAGCTCGACGGCTCCGGCCTGCTTTCGGCGCTGTACGAGACCAAGCTTGCCTCAGGGGAGAAGGTTGCGGGCTCCCTGCAGCTGCAGGCCACCGACCTGAGCAAGCCGATCAAGTACGGATTCGCTGTCGACCTGGCCTAAAGTACCGCATTGCGAGGAGCGTCTGTGCTGAACCTGTTTGCGATTCTGCTGCTGAGGGCTGTGTGGAATGCCCGCTGCCAAAATGGAGCCGGCTTTGGGCACTATGAGTCCGACGGCAGACATTGGAATGGCTTGCTCTGACAGCCGTTCAGGCAGTGCTCTGCATGGCATGCTGGGTATGGCCGTGGGTTTGGCCGTGGTCGAGTTGGCGGTGGCACGGCTGTAGGGATCCTGCATCCAGCACGCTGGTTGTGGGTCGGCAGGCGCGGACCTGTGTGTGTCATTGGCATGGAAATAGTGGTAGTATCTGTATGTAGTATGGCGTGTCTTGACGCCGCCGCCGCTTTGCAGGTTTTTCCATTGCGGTTTCGCTCCAGCGAACATACATATTCAGCTCGCTGGTACTGGATTGTTCCTAATTAGCTGTATGCAGGAAAAGCGCATATCATGAACACTACATTGCTTAATATGCCATGGAGATGCGCCATTCGCCATGCGGGGCCTGATGTAGGTGCCGGAAATATCCCTGAGCCTCCCCTGAATTGGAACGTTCACCCGATACCCTCGCGGAGTAGGGGCTTTACCCTTCCCTCGGCAACAGTAGCTGAGCTTCAAAGGACATTGTTAAGAAAGCAGCATTTACGAGTGTCTGGGAACGTTGGACCATTATTTGGGGTATGCGCTTGGTGCATCTCGCTTTTGTGCTCTCAGGTCCTCGATGGACATCTCAATCTAGGCATCGGTTTGTTTTCGGGCATGAACACCGCAACAGATTCATACCTGTCGATGGAGTGCAACAACCGTCATTGTCGTCCACACTACATTGCATTGCGTGTCTGGCTCAGTAGTTGTGTGTAGAGTTCGCTGCTGCCGACCTTTCACATCGGGAGATGGGGCTATGGGGAAACGGGGTGGTTGCTACGTTTGCAAGTAATTACGTCATTGGACACATACACACTTGTTTGCTCGCCAGCATCGCAGCCCCTTTCTGCATCTGCACGCGTGCTTTCCGAGAAACCAGCATGTGTTTTCCGCGTTTGGGAAACCGTTGCCATGCCGTTGCCCACGATGATGCAACCCACAAGGATCCGCAGTTTTCCCCATCCTCGACGATTTGGTGGCAACTGTCTACGCGCAAGTATTACGCGTGCAAGTATTACGCGTGCAAGTCGACATAGCGTCCATGTTCAGAGCCATGTGCAGTCGACGGTACATGTATCTCGCTTATTCCTCACAGCAGCAGCAGGACGGAGAAACGCAGAAACTGTTGATGCTTGGGTTTCTGTGCATTGGTCTTCACAGTTCCCCTGGAGCATACAATGACCAGAAGCACGGATAGGAGGGAAAACACAGGTTGACAAGGCTAAACAGTGCCGTACCCTGCAATCCTACAATGGTTGGCGATCACGGAACCGTCACCGCATAAAACCAAAGACTGGTCTGTAGGATCGTTAGATGGCGAAGGAGCCCCAAGAGTACCTGTCAACTTGCCGGCTTGAATTGCTGGCTGCTTACAATCTATACAGATGTTGATCGGAGACAAGGCCCATGACAGCCTCGACATGCTCCGTACGTAGGCATGTAATTTGTAATGGTACAGAGTGGGGGGCTTCTGGGCCGCTACGTAAAATATCGTTATGTCCTCGAGGACAACGGCCTCAAGGAAAGCGGCGGGCCCCGACGCGGTGACAGTATTTCCGCCCTCGTACACGCCGTACATGGAGACCACTCACAGCATCCTCATAACCACATCGGTCAACACCATAATGTTCGTAACAAATACCTTAATGTAAGAAGCAAGAAGACAATATAATCCAAGTCACCATACAACGCTGTAGTTACCTTCAGCCTTTCCATCACAGCCTTTGCTCTGCTACTCACCCGCCCCGGTTGCATAATACGTAAAGTACGATATAAAAACTGTGCTCTGTATAATGCAAAGGCCTGCACGCACGACAACATCTGCAAGTTAGTAGCTCTGCTTGCGGGAAGGTCTCATGGATTGCTGTGTACGGGAAAACCCATGCTGGCAAATACTGCAAGCCCTCGATACAGCAAATGGACACCCACGCCGTCATCAATATTATACTGCTCAGGCAAAAACCCTACAAAATAAACCCTACAAAATACAAACAAGGGAAAATGCTCGAGGCAGCGGCCCCTTTGATCCTCAAATGCCAGCTATGCAAAATAAGGAAAGCAACACCTGCCGAAGGGGAAAGGCGAGACTACCTCCTCATGACGCTGCCGCCTCACATTTCTTGACGCACGGCGTTCCCAGGGCCTCTATGTACAGGGACATACGTGCAAGGAAAATCATAGCCGCCTTCCGTGTCCATCCCCCTGTGCCATCGCTCCGCCAGGTCCGTCGGATTCCCTCCTTGAACTTCCAAGGGCGGTCGCACGGGCCCCCCCCTAATGGTACGCGTCAGCTGGACCCGAAGGATTTACCAGATTCAGACTTCGGGCAAAGATCCAAAAGTAAAATAAACAATAACAATAACAACAACAGCTACCACTAAATCTAAATAGAGCGAGGTCCAGTCGAGCCCGAATTGCAGCGTGCTTGTGGGATCAAGATACATGTGCGAAACCCACTGCAGTCAACGAAATCCAGCGGCTCCGAAACCCACCAAGGTTGGCTAGCTCGGCGAGATCGGAATCCAGGTAGCTAGCTCCTAGGCCAGCCTATGTGTTGGCCAACAGCCCAAGATAGTAGACGCTGTACAGCTCGCTTCTCCTCTCCATTCCTCACGCCCCTCACAGCGCCTTGGCTGCCGCCATAGCTGTGCTGGCTGCTGCCGCGATGGCGGCGTCGGATGCATTCGGCAGGTAGTAGTACTTGCCCTGCGCCGCCTTCGCGATCTCCTCCGCGAAACCCGTGCTCACGAACTTGTTCTCCGTGTCAATGACCAGCGTGTTGATCCCAGCCACGGCGGCCTTCTTGGCTATGTCGCATACCTCGTCCTTGAGCCTGTCAACGGAGGGCTTGGGTGCGTCGGGTTTGAGCGCCTCCGGGGCCTCGTTAGACTTGGCCAAGCTCACGTTCGCGCGGCCGTCCGTGATTAGGACCATCATCACATGGCCTACTTGGCGAGATTTAAGTGCCGTACAGCCAGTATGTACGGCAGTGTACAGCCCGTGCGCCAGAGGTGTGCCACCGCCGCAGGGCAGCGTCTCCAAACGGTGTTTCGCCAGGGTGATAGATCGAGAGGGTGGCAACAGAACTTGGGCCTTGTCCCCAAAAAAGGCCACGAGGCAGATCTACAGAGGAAAACCCCGTGTACACGGTTGCCGTACAAGGCACCACGAAACGTTGGCTTGAGAACAACACAGGGGGAGCATTGTTGAAGAAGTTCTACACCACAAGGTATCGCATGTACGGCTCTCCGTACGGTACTATAACTGTTGAATTGGTTTGAGCATGACAAAGGACGGATATGCCTAAAGGAGGCGTTTATAAACTGCGTGGAAAAACAGTACCTGCTCGTGCATCGTCCGTACCTGGTCACGTGACGTGTACGACTCTGCCAGCAGTCTCATGCACGCTCCCTTGGCTGCGCTCATGCGGTTCAGCGCCATGGAGCCGCTGGCGTCCACCACGAAGATAACGAGGGCGCCGGCCTGGCCGAGGGGGAGGGGCCCGAGGGGGGGGGACGGGGGGGGTGAGGGGGGGGGTGAGGGGGAGGGAGGGAGGGAGGGAGGGAGGGAGGGAGAGAGGGGGGGAAGAGGACGGGGAGGAGAGAGAGAGCGGGAGCGGGAGCGGATGAAAGCATTGCCAGGGCGAGGGAATGGAAGGGGCGAAGAACCGCAGCGGAGAAGCTAGGGTGCGGGGTGGGGGGTGCGGGGGTGCCGCGCTGGAGGGGAGAAGGCTGTACGAGGAGGGAGTAGCGTTAAAAGGAGTTATATCGGGGACTAAGGCCACAGTGGCCCCCCCTGTGTCCACGCTTTTAGGAGAAGAAACGGCCAACCCTACCAACCGCCAATCTTAACTACCAACTACCAACCGCCGCACCTTGCGTGCCAATCTCTTGGCCCGTAGGTCAGATTTATCGATGTAGACTTTCCGAGGCGGCTGGCCGGAGGCAGAGTAGTGCTGTCGTCGGATCTGCAAACGTTAGGAGCAACACAGGTTCGGCGGGTGCGTCGGCGGTCGGCGGGTGGTACCATTCCGTACATATGCGTTTTCCTGTACCTTTTGGTACGGTGCCGCGGCGCGCAGGGTGGCATCCACCGCAAGACGTTTAATTTTGTTGCCCTTGGGGAACATTGCCTTGACGTACCTGCCGTACAAATACGACGTACGGAGAGCAGAGGTTTTCTGTCAGGCATCAGGCATCAGCAAAGAAATTCTCGCGAAGATGTCCTTCCAAAGGATACCCCAACCAAGAAGAAAAAATGCTACAGATTTTTGAATTTCCCGCCAAAATGATTTCCCTCCTTCCTATCCATGCCCTCTTCCTGCTTTCCTTCCCTTTCTAGGACTCGTTCCCAGGCGTCCCCATAACCGCAATCAGCAGTTTTTTTGCATCAATCAGATTATAAGCTTTATTAATAACCCTAGATACCTGCCCCTGTCCTCGGAATAGATTATGGCCTTGGTCCGCCCGCTGCGGCGGCCTTGCGACCGTAGCTGTTTGCGGGCAAAATCCAGTACGGCTGGATCCAGTACGACGCCCTCCGCCTCAATCATAAACTCCAGTGGCACCTGTTTCGGTGTGTGCGTGTGCGTGTGCATCATGTGCTATTGGATATCGTAAGAAGTTAAGTAAGTTAAATGAGGACTTTGAAGTTCTTCTGTGTGTGAGAGAAGAGCGGAGGGTCGAGCAGCGAACTTCGTGACAGTCAACTGTCACACAAAAAAAGCCATCATAAATCTCCATCGTTTCCGATTAACACCCCTTCCCAATACCACAACGAACTACTACTAACCGCTGCCGTACTGACCTCTTCCTGCTCCTCCTGCGCCTGGCTCTCCTTCTCTTCGTGTTCGCTCCCCTCCTCCTCCTCCTCCCCTTCTTCACTGCTGCGCCGCTCCTCTGTTTCGCCCTGAAGGGAACAGCAGTACGGCGGGTGTAGCGTGTGATGCGCTGTGTGCATGTAGCATGCCAAACCCCGGGGGTCTCAAGCGGGGGGAGACGAACCACAGACGAGTGATTCTGACACCAGAGATAGAGAAAACGATATTCTCCAGGAATATACATACAGATACATACTGCATCAGGAAATTGTAAGAAATTAACAATGACAACCAGTAGCGACTCGGGAAGCAGCCAAATCGCGGCCGCATGGCCCGCTAGCTAGGTTGCGAAAGAGTATCTAACTGCCAAGTCCAAAGGAGAAACAGCGTAATGACTCAGGGGACTTTTGGGGCTTGAGAAACCAGAAACTCAGAAAAGCCGTTGAGATCAACAGAAAAGTCGGGGCCCCAGTCGGGGGAGCTGGGGCAGGTTTACGTGCTGCCACACACGTGCGACACAATCAACTTCCCCTTTCGATTCGCCGTGTGGACGTTATGACGGCGGCTCTGCTCCGCACCACCCCGTTTGCGGGCTCGCCATCCCCCCCCTTCCTCGTCCTCTTCCTCCTTTAATCACGCCCTGTCGTCACATCTTCTTTTCTGGCGCCATCTTCTCGCTTTTCGTATTGCGCGCTGGTATGCGTGTGCACTAACTGTTTTAGAATTTGGTCGGTACGACGACCTCCCGCCGCCACGAGCGGGAAGGAATGCGAAGGAAAACACAACGTGTCAAGAAACGCAACATGCGCACACATACCCACATACATATACACATAAAAACAGACGTAAATGCCCACACGCATCTACTTCCGTATACGAACAAAGGTACGAGCTGGGTACGGACCTGCGGGGCGGGCTGCGTCTGCTGCTGCTGCTGCGGCGGCGGCGGCGGTGGGGGCGGCGGCGGCGGTGGCTGCTCCTCCTGCGGCGGCTGGTCCAAGATGGTGGCCCGGGGCAGGATGACCAGCTGCACCGCCTGGCGCAGGTCGTCCTTGTTGACGCGCTCGCGGCCCTCTAGCGCGGCGCAGGCCTTGGCCACCTGGGGACGGGAGGGGGAGGGGTTTGGGGGTTTGGGGAGGGAGGGGGGAGGAAGAAGGGGGGGGACCAGGGTGGACAGACAGACAGACGAACGGGGAGATGCGAGGGCATGAAGCGGAAGGATAGAGGAGGGAGGGCGAAACGATTATGGAGGGCTAGCGCGCGTTCGTATTCGTACGGATTGGGGGAAGGGAGTGGCTTGCAAATGGAGGGGCAAAAAAGGGGAGGGAAGAGGGTAAAAAAGGTTGAGGGGAAAGGTCTGAGTTCGTGGGGAAGGCAAACATGCGAGCGCGCATTTTAAGCGCAGGTCCTGTACCGCCGACCACTTGCATTTCAATGATAAAGTATCTTTTCCTACTCCATATGTGCCGTACAGATGTACAATCCCCCCCCACACAAGCCCCTACCCGTGCCGCAAAGATGTCCGCCCGATGGCCCTGCACGCCGCCACGCCGCGCCTCCTCCACAAGGTACGACACCTGCCACTTGTACGACAGATTTGTACGGCCTCAGTATCCGTGCATCGTTTTGCAACACACGGAATTGTTGCTGCTTTGCTAACTTAAGGCGACTCAGAAGCTCAGGCTTTGCACAAGAGGAGGCCCACCACCATCATTTACCGTGTCCACAGGCTCCCTTTCCCTTCCTGGACCTCAAGCAGATTCGTACCCCGTGCCCGTATTTCCCCCCCCTCCCCGCCGACACACACACACATACAGACATCGGATGGGGTGAATGGATTAGGGTGCCCCTCTCGCAGGGGAGAGCAGGGAACTGCCTCCAAGGGAAAGGGGGCCGCTGGTGAAGCTATACCACCCTGTAACAACATACTGACATACACATTCCCCCTTTCCCTTACCCCGACACAAAACCCCTCCCGATATCAGTTCCCCCAGCATATTCCCCGTGTATGCGATACACACGCACCTGCTTGGGTGTGATGATGACGTTCTTGACGCACTCACGGGCCATGGTTACCTGGGTGCCCAACCAGATGGCACAGAGTAGAAAGGCAGCAAGGAAAGTCAGCTAAGGGGGGGGGGGGAGGAGGAGAAACCCACTGGGCTGCGGGCTGAAGGGGACGCATATACGGGATACGCGGATGGCGGGGGGCCAGATGGCGCCAGGCAGGTAGGCAAAGATCCCGAGGGGTAAGGAGGCATTCATACAGACAGACAGACAGACAGACAGACAGACAGACAGACAGACAGGCAAGCAAGCAAGATGTTCCATGTCCGTCATTTTCCACTGGCAGCCTCATGCCTTGGCTCATACGGGCCTCGAATGCGCATCCTGCCATCCCAGCCACCGAGCAATCCCGGGTCCCACAGGTCAGATATGTATGTCTACCGAACCAAGCCGCAGGGAGTGCAGCAGCCCGGGACTCCCGGACCATGAGCGGGACAGCAATAAACTGTATGTGGCACCAATGTGGCGATAAGCTGTCGCCACGTGATGGCTCGTTCAACGCTATCGAGACCCACTTCCCAGCCAGTTAACGACCCGCGGGTCAGTCTCAGTCAGGTACCGAGCACACATTCAACCAGTATAGTCAACCCGCGGGTCGGTAAGTTCTAGAACTAGTAAAATGAGTGTAGAGATGTGTGTATTTATTGGGGAAAAACGGAAACGGAAACTTGCGGATTCAAGAAGTGGGGAATACGGGCTTGTGGGGGAAAGCAGGGCACGCTGACCCATGGGTCCGTCACCCACCGTATTGCGCAGCGCATCTGTCTGCTCCGAAACCTCGTCTAGAACCTCCTGGGGGTTCGGGGGGGAGGGGGAGGGGAAATGCGGAATCCGAGATGCAAGAGGGTGCGCATGCGCTCTCTCTCACCGCGTGTGTCTTACTGGTCCGAGCCACGCGGGCGGGAATCAGCAAAAATGGCACACGGGTAAGTTTAAAATATATTTAAATTTATTTTGGTAATATTTACATCGTGTGTGCGTGTGCGTTACACCTTCTGGCGGTGCGTTACTCTCCAAAGTATCTATCTGGAAAATAAATAAGATAACGTTTATACGCATAAGGAGAACCCATATCTCATCGCTCAAAAAGAAAAATTATGTCGAACTAATTCGAACTATCCGATTTGTTAAGCCGTAGCAGTGCGTCTGCAAATCGAGACCCTCCTTAGCTCCGGATACTGCAACATAATGTTCGCTACCTTCAGCTGCTGGTCACCGCTACCATCACCACACTTCCACGGTTTGTCTGTATGGATGTGCATATGTGGGTGTTGGTATTCCGAAGGCCCCTCCTGCTGCAGGCTTGAAACAAAAGAAAGGGAAATATAGATTCCTTTGGAAAAGACATGAAGAACAGCACCACGACGGCTGCTCAGGGACGGGGGGGCCGGGGGGCGGCAGGGGCGCGAAAACAGGGGACAGCTGGAGTCCTCCACTGGTAGTCCTCCCTCCGCGCAATATGTCCGTGGAGGCAATAATAACACTACGTCCACTCGTCCACCCATTCCACCTCCCCCACGTGTCCGGACAGCTGCCCTCAGAACCCCGGTGCCCTCAACAACGCATGTATCCACACGCACATCAAAGCACACACCAAAGCACACATCAAAGCACACACCAAAGCACACAGCTCGCTCAAGCTCGCTTACCTGCGGCTTGTCCTGGAAGCGCATGGCTGCGTCGATTGCCTTGACTCGGTCATCGAAGGCAGATGGCACATCGGCTGACAGGGTGATGGCGATGCGGTCCAACAGGTGCTCGCGGAGGGCGCCCTCCTCGGGGTTGTACGTGGCAATCAGGAGAGGACGGCAACTGGGTCGGGAGGTGGGGGGAGGAGGGTCGGGAAGGGACGGAGTGAATGGATGCGGTCAGCAGGTTCGGTGCTGGGTGCACGAGGGCCGTTCCTTCCATCCCCAGTCCCGTTCTCCCCTCCCAGACAGGGCCACAACCTGAATATGCTCATTCAACACCCATCCCCTTAATCGCATGTCCCCCCAAAAAAACCCTCGACTGTGTACTCACGGGTGGCTGATCGAGATGCCCTCCCGCTCCACCACATTGACGCCATCCGACAGAATGGACAGCAGCAGATTGGCGATGCCGTCGTCCAGCAGGTTGATCTCGTCCACGTACAGGATGCCGCGGTGGGCCTCAGCAAGAAGACCAGGCTGGAACACGGTGCGGCCCTCCTGAGAACGTGGTGGAAACACATCAGAGGAGAGGAGAGGAGAGTGCAACCAGGCAAACCGCAGTGTGGGAGAAGGGGGGGGAAAGACGAACCACAAACGAGTGAATTTGCTGCCAGGGCAAGAGTGTACCAGACTTAGAACTGACCGAAAGGCGTCCGTGAAGGGGGGGGGGGCGGGGCGAGAGGGGACCGAGGAGGCGGCGGAATTGTGGAGGACATTGGGGCTTACTGGAAGGGCGGCTGTTGGGGTTTGAGGAGCCTCTAGAAACGGTGAACGGGTGAATGGGGAGTTATTGATGTGAAAGGGAAAAACCAGGGGACTTAAAAAAGTCCGGGGAAGGGGGGGGGCAGACGGAGGGGGGGGAGTAGTGGTCATGGCTGAGGGGGCTAAGTACCGGGAGGTGTGTGTGTGTGTGTGTGTTTCCGGAAGGCTTTGCAGCGGGGGAAGTGGTCACCCCGCCCTCCGTACCGTTGCCTTACTATCGTACTGCAGTACTGGTTGTCGTGCTTTGTCGTACCTTCATGGACGCCTCGATGTCCACGGTGCCCACCAGGCGGTCCTCCGTGACACCCAGGGGGATCTGTACGAACGGAGCGGATCGCAGCTTGGCCTTGACGGGCCCCGCGCCGATCTTTCCAGCCAGGCCGGCCTGTAGGGGGCACAGCACGCGGAGGATACACGCGTCATGGGAGGGTAGCAGGGAAGGGGGCCAAGAGGAATGGGTTGAGAGGTCAAGAGGACATCATGGGAATTACAGCCAGATCAGAGGCAGGATGGAACACCGGGCGTCGACCAGAGGTTGGGGAGGGAAGCGCGGCCAGAACGAAGCGCACCCAGCAGCCGCGGGCGGAGTGTTAGCGGGGATATCAGAGCTTTTTCTATTTGAATTTCTCCCCTTTTTGAACCGTCCTCAAATATATGTCGTCCTCCTCGTCCTCCTCCTCCTCTTCCTCCTTCCCCTCACCTTCGTCACGCATATCCCTACAGCCTCTTTACCACCACATGCAACCCATCTGCACTACTCTCCATCTCATCTCTCCGTCCGTACAGCTTCCCCACTTTTCCCCGGGCCCCCACACGCCCCCTCATACCCTTCTCCCTTCCGTCGCCCCGATCACGAATCCCGTACATCCAAATCACAAATTATCGCGACTTTCTACCTGCGCCATCTCCGCCAACCGGCAGGAACCGCCCCAATCACGCCAACTGGGATGTAAGGCCCTTTCCCTCCCTCTATCCGCTCCCCCTGCAATATATACTGCGAAGGAACACCACCACCGACGCACCTCCCATGAGCGGGGATCCTCCGGATCCGCGTTGCAGAAGCTGCCTTCCACCACCTCAATGGGAGGCAGCAGCGCGTGCAGGCCGCGAGCCATGATGGACTTGGCCGTACCGCGGCGGCCTGCTATGGCAATACCTCCCAGCCCAGTGTCCACGGCACCCAGTAGCAGCGCCTGCTTGATATTGTCCTGGCCCACCACGGCCGCCAGGGGGTAGGCGCGGGAGAGGCGCGCGGATGCCGGATCGGGGTCGAAGCCTCTTGCGTCGGCTGCGCGTATCTTCAGAGCTGGGGATGGGGACAGGGGTGAGTCCCGGGGAAAAACACACACGTGTGTTTGACACGCGGGCAGGTGGAGGTGGAGTTCTGGAAGCTCACGGAGGCTCACGGGTATCCGGACGGGGGTGGAGACTTTTACATATTGCAGGATTAAGAAAACAACAACAACAACAACAACAACTGTGGCCTGAGATGTCCAAAGCTGCGAACTGCTGCTGCTGCTGCTGGAGAGTCCATATAGCAAATAATGACGCTGATGAGAAAAAAGGGTAGGTTGAGCTGGTTTCGGATGGCAAAACGGTGGCCGAGGCATACATGCATACATGCATACATACGTACGTACGTACGTGGTTCGGGTGCGGCGGGGAGGAATCGGCGAGTTGAAAGGAAGCTGTTTGCAAGATTTTACGGCAAGACTTCCAGACTATCAAACGCAGCTGCTCTAAGCGCCATCTGCAGCCATCCCGCACAGTCAGGCGGGGGCTGTTATTCCGGCCAAGAAGGCGGCCGCCAGGGAGTTTATTTTCAAAGTTAAGAAATTCAAATCCAAATTGGGTTACGCAGCACCAGCTCTACCTTCATATGTATATACCCAACCCGGCAGATGGTCAGTTAAAAACCCACCTTGGGCTTCGGCAGTGATGAGATCTGTTGCAGCTGCCTGGCAGTCGACCATCGGCCGGGGCCCCCACCACAACCGCTGCTGCTGCTGCTGCTGCTGCTGCTGCTGCTGGTGGTACGGCAGCGGCGGCGGTTGCGGTGCCGCCCACTGACGACGCCATGGATAGGGCTGTGTGAGCCGCAACTCCGGAACCGCTGCTGCCTGATGCCCCTTTGCTGCTACTGCGGCTGCGCCGTGGAACCGTTTCTGCGCTAGTTGGCGCTGTGTTGATGCTGGGACTGGTGCCGAGGGGCTGCCGAGTAGCCTCCATGCTGGCGGTGGCGGCCGCGGGGGTGGAAAGGGACGCCGAAGGAAGACACCGAGACCGGCGGCGCAGTGCTGCTGCGGGAGGTCCTCGGCTGCAAGTCTGCGCCGCAGCGGACTACGCATGGGGCTAAAATTGTTTAAGTCCTTCTTTTGTGGAAGAAGCGAACTTCTAGAAGCTAGCTAGGTGGCGCGGCTAGCCACTGTCCCAGTCGCGTGGCTGTAGCCGGTGGAAGGAAAGCATGGAAAAGCTTGTTTTGCGTCTGCGCGACCTTTTGGGAGCTTGGGAACGGGAGGGCTCCAAAAAGCTTACAGTGGAGAAGGTGACCTGCTGAGCTAATAAAGACGAGCAGCGGAGCAACGCTGCTGTTGGTGAGTACGCAGTAGTGGAGCTGGTGGGTACGCGTGGCTAGGGATTTTCTATGTGTGTGTTGAGTGTGTGTGGAAAGCAATGTTTGTCCAGGTGTTTGTGTCTGATGGTGTGGTGTTGGGTCGTTTTTCTTGCGAGTAGGTATGACCGGTACAGACGTTGGACCCTTGGGTCAGCAACACGCACAAATATATACGTTGTACATGGTAAACTACATCACTACAAGCAAGTCCGTAGAACCGCAAAGCAATGAGGCTGTGAATGGCCAGCGTTTGGCCGTTACTGGTTATATCGTTTGCGCCGTGTCCGGCTCAGCAGAAGTGCAGCCCTTTATCGGTCGCTGGAACCTCGACCAACACACAAAAGCTGCTTGCCACAAGAGCAGAGAGCCTCCCTTACCGGAATGGTTACACGGAGGTGGTAAGTCAAGCGGTCAAGGGAATCTCCAGTGCGACGAACAAGGTATGTCATGCGCGTCCGGAAAGCGCAAAACAGGTTCATTTTCTCGATCCTCACGCTCAGATATTTAAATACGCCCGTCTCGATTGTCGCACACACATGTAGGAGGAGAAGCATATCTTACCTAATCTTCCCATGCCCCCAAATCTTGAGCCTGTAGCGGAGACGACTTTTCAGCCAAACCGCGAGACGCGATCAGCTGATGATGATCACCAATCAGCCCATCATAGCCTGACATGGCCCCAAAACAGTTCCCCTACATCCGTCCTTCCCGACGAACCTCGCACCCACACTCTCTCCGGGCCCAAAAAGCGACCAGTCACTCGACCTGACAGAATCAGACAGCATAGTTGAATAGGACAACCACGCGAGAAACCGCACGCCACCGTGTTCGTGCACAACCCGAAAGCTCATCTCCCATATCCCTCAAGAAGCCCGTGTCCACCGACCTTGGCCCAGCCTCACGTCAAGAAAATCGCAAGCGTTTTCCCCTGCAATAAAATTGCACCTAGGGAGAGCGGTCGTTGTTCCCCAGCTGGACGGTTAAAACTCCTACTGGACGGTTAAAACCGCAACCTCTGATCGACATCAGTAAACCAGCGAGGCCAGTGCGCCGAAAACACGACCTGTAGGTCCACGACCGCTCCTAAGTTTGAAAGGGTTCTCGGGCCGTGCCACCGCAGTCATGCCGCACCAGCCATGAGTTGTCCAGACGGACTTGGACAAGTCCAAGACACAGCTCTGTTTGTTTCCGCCAGAGGCCGACCCGGGTCGGAATGCAAACGTCACGCCATCACAACAGGCAAATCATACACTGCTCTAGAAGTCAGTACATCAAAAATTCCAAGGCACCTGGCAGCTCCACCCATGGCGAACTGTGTAGCTCCTCTACTAATGCTATACATGCATGCAGACAAAGCCACATGCAAAGCCACAACCCAGAAAACACCCCGCAGCCCCTCACAGCGCCTTGGCTGCCGCCATAGCTGTGCTGGCAGCTGCCGCGATGGCGGCGTCGGATGCATTCGGCAGGTAGTAGTACTTGCCCTGCGCCGCCTTCGCGATCTCCTCCGCGAACCCCGTGCTCACGAACTTGTTCTCCGTGTCAATGACCAGCGTGTTGATCCCAGCCGCGGCGGCCTTCTTGGCCATGTCGCGCACCTCGTCCTTGAGCTGGTCAGCGGCGGGCTTGGGCGCGTCGGGTTTGAGCGCCTCCGGATCCTCGTTCGACTTGGCCAAGCTCACGTTGGCGCGGCCATCCGTGATCAGGACCATCATCACGCGACCCACCTCACCCGCCTGGGAAGCCTGCATACCGACACGCACGGCCGTGGACAGGCCATGTGCTAGGGGGGAGCCGCCACCGCAGGGTAGCGAGTCCAGGCGGCGGCGGGCCATGGCAATCGACTTTGAAGGCGGAAGCAGCACCTCGGCCCTGTCCCCGTAGAAGGGAATGAGGCAGACCTGCGCGGCAGACGGAAATGGAACTCGTGACGAACCTGGTGATTAAGAAAGCGTGCATGTCTCACCTCACAAACAAACTCAAATAATTGCATGTAAGGAACGGATTGAGCGGTAAAGTAGGACCAGGTCTGACGGGAGATGGAATGTGTGTAGTGGATAATACATATACATAGATCACCGCGTGAAGGGAGCATGCGTGGCGGGATTTCGGATGAAGACCCCTCCGGAGCCCCAGTGAACGTAGCGAGACAGCGTGCCGTAATGACACGCCGCCTGCCCCTTTAACTCGCTCGTCCATCGTCCGTACCTGGTCACGTGACGTGTACGACTCTGCCAGCAGTCTCATGCACGCTCCCTTGGCTGCGCTCATGCGGTTCAGCGCCATGGAGCCGCTGGCGTCCACCACGAAGATAACGAGGGCGCCGGCCTGGAAGGGGGAGGGAGGGGCCCGAGGGGGGAGGACGGGGGGGGGAAGGGGGGGGAGGGGGAGCCGATGAAAGCCTGGCAGGGCAAGGGCGCTGCATTTCGCGAGGGCTAGTTGACGGGGCACTTAAGAGGCCCTTCAGCAGGCTTCTACCTAGGCAGTACATCTAAGGAGGTCCCAAGCAGGTCATCAACACTGCAAATTGCCTTTATCGCTGTGTCAGCCTGGGCGTATCTGCCTGCTTATCACCGAAAACTCAGAACCAATTTACGACAAGAGACCCGGACGGGCACCCGGTAGGTCATTCCACCACTCGTGACACCGCCAGACAACCATCCGCAAGCTCGAGTCCCCAGCCCCGCTTGCCCTGTGGCCCCTGCAGCACACACACACACATATCACACCTTGCGTGCGAGCTTCTTGGAACGCATATCCGGCTTGTCCACATACACCTTGCGCTGCTGCTTGCCCTCGCTGATGGCCTGCTGCCGCCGAATCTGTTGACGTCATCCAGGGGCGCGGACGGGCGTTAAGGACGTACGAACAGATCAGCAAACAGTTAGTCAAAAGGGCATATTGATGTAAAAAGTGCTGCGGGGAGATGAACAAAACCTATCAAGATGCAGCATCAGGACTTGCAGTTATAACAAAACAGTGAATAAGAGGAATCAAACACGTCAGCACAGGTTGCGTCGGAGTCCACGGCTTCGACACAACGGCACCAAGCAAGCACTGGCACGGAGGTACGCCGCTGGCAAAAGCCCCCAAGCGGCGCTGCCGATTTAGTTGGATCCGGTCAGATTGGATCCGATTTAATTGGATTCAGTGGACCCGCTCCACCACGTGCCTGTCACTGTATGCAGCAGAGTCTCTCCTTACGCCTTAAAACCCAACACGAGGCAACTCTCCAAGTCTGCAATTATCATCTATCCCGACATCCTCACACTCCTCCCCACTCGCTCAAACCCGCACCTTTTGGTACGGCGCCGCGGCGCGCAGAGTGGCGTCCACCGCAAGGCGCTTGACTTTATCGCCCTTGGGGAGCATGGGCTTGATGTACCGGCCGCGGTCGTCCGAGAAAATGAGCGTCTTGGCGCGGCCGCTACGGCCCTGCGCCCGCTGTTGCTGCTGTGCAAACATGAGGACGGAGGGGTCGATGATGACGCCCTCCGCCTCGAACATGAACTCCTGAGGGATCTACGGAGGAGAGAGGCGCGCCAGGGAGGGTGGCAAGATGGGTGGCAAGATCGGGGGGCCGGGATGAGGCTGGGGAATTCACTTAGACAAACCCCTGCAAGCGAAACGTAGGCGCATATGAAGTCGCTGAGACGACAACGGAGATTTGAGTCAAGACAGGAAGCGCAATACAAACAAATGCACGTGCAAATGGCCCCGGGGAGAGCAACAAAGGATGGACGGGATGGGTTAATGTCGGGGCTGTTCATAGCCGACTGGACATGCCAAGAGCTGCAACAGGTACCGATTTGCTACGAGACAAAATCTCTCTCTTGCATCAACCCCGTTGCGAGTGCTACAAGAGAGCGACAAGAGCTTCCAATATAAAGTACGTCTCAGGCGGAACATACATCGCGGGATAAAGGCGTTTCCGGCCAGATGCCGCAATCCCCCCCTCCAAGCACAACAAACCCCACCTCAGGCTGGTCTTGGTTGTCGTTCTCTTTGTCCTCCTCTTCCTTCTCTTCCTCCTTCTCGTCTTGGTCCTCCTCCTCCATGTTGTCCTGAAGGAGAGAGGTAATTTCGAGGATTTTACAGTTTTTTATTCCATTAGTAACCATTCTCGATGAGAGCCTTTGTGTATGCCGCAGTCCATGCCATTCCGTGCCTGGCTTGGCAAAAGTTGATTTTCTTGCCCTCGCCTTCCACGTACTACGTCTAAACCCGTTGCAGGACCCATTTACCGCATTCCGCGGCAACGGTTTGTGTTAGGAACAACCAAGGCACGTTATTCCGTCATTGCATCCGAAACGAAGAGTTCCAACCCAATCAGGTTCGCATCGCATCTCGCATTTTCCTTACCTGCGGCGGCGGCGGCGGCGGTGGGGGCGGCGGCGGCGGTGGCTGCTCCTCCTGCGGCGGCTGGTCCAAGATGGTGGCCCGGGGCAGGATGACCAGCTGCACCGCCTGGCGCAGGTCGTCCTTGTTGACGCGCTCGCGGCCCTCTAGCGCGGCGCATGCCTTGGCCACCTGGGGACGGGAGGGGAAGGGGTTTGGGGGTTTGGGGAGGGAGGGGGGAGGAAGAAGGGGGGGACCAGGGTGGACAGACAGACAGACGAACAGGGAGATGCGAGGGCATGGAGCGGAAGGATAGAGGAGGGAGGGCGAAACGATTATGGCGGGCTAGCGGGCACATGTCAGAAGCCTTCTCCTCTGAATACCACTACCGTTTTCTCTTCCCGCATCCCCTCAACTCTCACTCCTCACCTTGACAGCGTAAAGCTCGGCGCGGTGACCCTGCACACCGCCGCGGCGGGCCTCCTCCACGAGGTACGTCACCTGCAGCAAGTACGGCACCAGGGAAGACATGTTGCTCCTCATTCGATGGCTCGTTCAGCGCGAACACACACGAATCATGTGTCATGCAGTTTCCCCCAGAACAACCCTCGTAATCACGCAGATATCTTAATTGCAAGATCCTTTCCCTGTGAGATCACATGACTGTTGCCATGGCCGCGAACCAGGAAGGAATAAAAACCGAACAGATATAAGAGGATTCCTCCATGCCTGCGCCTTGTCCGGTGGTGCCGCATCCACAAAAATAGCCATCGTGCAGCAAACAGCGCCACAGGGTTACCCAAGCATGCCATGCACCAGCCGAATCTTGTACATGCACTATACCCTAACCCTTTCTTCCTTCTCTTTCGTGTCCAGGAGCGGGGAAGGCAATCAATCAATCACGAGCTTTCGAGGGCTAACAATGTTTCTTTCACGACTGAACAAGATGTGCCCGCCCCGTGCGCTCGTGCAGGCGCCGCCCAACATGGCAGCAAATCTTTTGCGGGTTTTGCTCCAGCTTGGTGTGTGCACACTGCCGAATACCAATCCGTGTTGCGACCCAATCGCCAAGGTGTGCTGGTCATGCTGCCAAACACGCGCACGCACACACACACACAGACGCGCCCAGCCCGATATCCCCAAAGTGCATGCCCTCCAATTGGGTGCCCTCCAAACTCCACCCAGCCCCCCTCTACCGCCGCCGCCCACCTGCTCAGGAGCAATGTTGACCTCCTTCAGGTATTCACGCGCCAGGATGACCTGTGTCAAGTGTGAAGACCGAGTAACCGTGATGAAGAACGCAAATCGACCCAAAGTGTCGCGTTTGGCACCTGGCCCCCTTCAATAACCTTCTTCCTCCATAACCAAAGGACAATGGTCCTATTGAAGTCTATGGATGGAATTCAACGGTTCTATTAAATCCTATTAAGAGTCCTAAAGATAGAATTCTGTAGATCATCCGTATCATCCCCAAACCACCAGGGGGTTGACCCACCGAGGTGCGCAGCGCGTCCGTCAGCTCCGAAGTCTCGTCAATGGTGTCCTGTCGTACACGTACCGCCCGCCAGGGGACACACGAATCAGTGCATATCCCGTGCACACCACCACCACCATCACCACAACCACCAGGCATATTGCTCGTTTCGTGTTTCTCTTTTACCTCAATGTTAGAGGCAGTGCAACAATGAAACCTGGACTGCATGGCGCGAGGATTCTTCTCAAGAACAGGCATCACGGTAACTACGGCGCTTAAGTATGCAGCTCTTCAGTACAGAGCACCCACGGCGAAGCGCACTCCTCTTAGTGCCAAGCGAAAAGCTGGTTCCTAATACCTGCGGCTTGTCCTGGAAGCGCATGGCTGCGTCGATTGCCTTGACTCGGTCATCGAAGGCAGATGGCACATCGGCTGACAGGGTGATGGCGATGCGGTCCAACAGGTGCTCGCGGAGGGCGCCCTCCTCGGGGTTGTACGTGGCAATCAGGAGAGGACGGCAACTGGGTCGGGAGGTGGGGGGAGGTGGGTCGGGTAGGGACGGAGTGAATGGATGCGGTCAGCAGGTTCGGTGCTGGGTGCACGAGGGCCGTTCCTTCCATCCCCAGTCCCGTTCTCCCCTCCCAGACAGGGCCACAACCTGAATATGCTCATTCAACACCCATCCCCTTAATCGCATGTCCCCCCAAAAAAACCCTCGACTGTGTACTCACGGGTGGCTGATCGAGATGCCCTCCCGCTCCACCACATTGACGCCATCCGACAGAATGGACAGCAGCAGATTGGCGATGCCGTCGTCCAGCAGGTTGATCTCGTCCACGTACAGGATGCCGCGGTGGGCCTCAGCAAGAAGACCAGGCTGGAACACGGTGCGGCCCTCCTGAGAACGTGGTGGAAACACATCAGAGGAGAGGAAAGGAGAGTGCAACCAGGCAAACCGCAATGTCTGAGGGATGACACCGAGGGAAAACGACAGGACCCCATACAGGCTCAAGCCGTAGCCTGTCTACAGAGCACTGGTTTTGGAGCCTTGACGTCTTAGCCTAGCCCTGATGATACGGCCTGCAGAAGAGGTGTATAGCACCACACCTTGGTCCAGTTGAGACGAATGAAAAGACAATTAATACTGGAACTAGGGCTCCCATAAAAAGAGTACATCACCCTCGCCCTAGTGGCATTACGGCAGACAGGCAACGGCTCTGATTTTGGAACTGGCAAATCTCCTATCGTAACTTGACTTGACTCGTCTTTCTCCAGGGCGCCGTACTGGTTGTCGTGCTATGTCGTACCTTCATGGACGCCTCGATATCCACGGTGCCCACCAGGCGGTCCTCCGTGACACCCAGGGGGATCTGTACGAACGGAGCGGATCGCAGCTTGGCCTTGACGGGCCCCGCGCCGATCTTTCCAGCCAGGCCGGCCTGTAGGGGGCACAGCACGCGGAGGATACACGCGTCATGGGAGGGTAGCAGGGAAGGGGGCCAACAAGAGGAATGGGTTGAGAGGTCAAGAGGACATCGTGGGAATGGGGGCCACGGGGTTGCAGCAAGGGCCCTGGACGCATAGATGTCTCTCTCACATACACACACACACACAAACACACACACACACGCAAAGACACACACACACACCGGGCCCCTGTGTATCCTGGACTGATCCATCGGAAATCGACGCCCGTGCTTTGCCTGAAGTGCGAGGTAGGATGGTGCATATAGGCGATCTGGCAGCCATTGAGCCCTCGGCTCGCACTGGGCGGTTTGCAAATGCGGGTTACGCACCCCACGACACGCGCATATTGATGACTGTAGCCGTCGCGTGCCTTTCCCGAGGCGAGCCCTCGTCACAGATTATAAACTAGCATCGTTTAAGCCCAATCGTGGTCGCCTTGATAATTAAACCCTTCATCCTGCTGCTCCTGTCCCTCCACCAAGCCTCCCTCCGGACGTATCCATAAACGCGAATTCCATATCCATTTTTCATGGACGCATCCCCCATCGCATCTGCGTCCCTGTTAAAACATCCTTCTAACAGCCTCCCGCCGCGACTTTCTACCTGCGCCATTCCCCGCCAACCGGCAGGAACCGCCCCAATCACGCCAACTGGGATGTAAGGCCCTTTCCCTCCCTCTATCCGCTCCCCCTGCAATATATACTGCGAAGGAACACCACCACCGACGCACCTCCCATGAGCGGGGATCCTCCGGATCCGCGTTGCAGAAGCTGCCTTCCACCACCTCAATGGGAGGCAGCAGCGCGTGCAGGCCGCGAGCCATGATGGACTTGGCCGTACCGCGGCGGCCTGCTATAGCAATACCTCCCAGCCCAGTGTCCACGGCACCCAGTAGCAGCGCCTGCTTGATATTGTCCTGGCCCACCACGGCCGCCAGGGGGTACGAGCGAGACAACCGTGTCGAAACCTCCGCGTCGAAGCCGACCGAGTCTGATTCTGACACCTTCATCGCTGCAGGTATGAGCGATAGGGTTCCACAGGGAAAAGGTGTAAAAGGATTTGTGGAGAACTTGCATAAACACGCCTTCGCGGGGCTTAAGCAAGTGTTCGAGACGAAGTTGATCTTATTTTAAAAACATCGGGAACGAATCAACAAGCTGACTCAAGGCCCGTAGTCACCAGAGCGATAAGTCGGAAAGGAACCATTCGGCATGATATCGCGACCAACAAAATACGGGGATCCAACAGCGCTGACAGATCCAAGAAGCCAGATCAATACCCATATGCGGTTGCACTTATGTGCAATTACACGTCCTACCGCGCAGCTCCGCTGCAGTTAGCTCAGCGACGGCATTGCAGACTAGTCGCTGCTGGCGTTGCAGGTTTGCGGATTTAGCGTGGCAGCAGGGCAGAGCAACCTTTGCTCCACTAAATGGCTTCCTCGCACTCTGCCTCCTGGTGGCTGGCAGGGCATTCGGCCCTATGACGTCCGTGCAAAGCTTCATGCTGCCAAGGAGCGGTCCAGAAATGTATCGGTTAAAACAAAGGATACGTTTTGAATATGATTATGGGGACGGATCTACACAAGGATAGCAAAAATTTCACGGATGAAATATTGTACCTGCTGCTTAAACAGAAGGTCAACCTCAGAGCCAACTGTGATATAATGAACCACCAGCATACAAACCAGGGCAAAATGCTATGAAGTTTTTGTGTGTAATAGCTGAGATGGCAGCATGGGCCTTATCATGGCAAGCGCGCTTGCACGCCAAGTTGATATCTTTCTATTAAGTTCCTTTCATATAACATACGTTCACATAACATACGTGCAAGATATGTTCGTCTGCATGTTTAGCAAGGACCACCTTACAGATCGGAGCTGTCATCAAGAGTTGAGCATGACACTCGTGAAGAACATGCCCAAGAAGGGCATGCATAACAGTTGCAATCTTTTAATCCGAGTGCAATAGGAACAGCAGCCCTCGCATCCTTGCTTAGCTGTTCACTCCCTGAATTGAGTTCAGTGGTTCAACCCTAGAAATCCGATTTTACTTTGAGGGGAAGCCCATGAGGCCACCTTTAGGATTATAACAATATGGGCTGTGGCCAACGTCACCGTTCTGCATAAAGGGACATTCGGCTAACGTATCAAGTGACTTGTACGGCTGCAAGGTTTGTGGCTTGATGGCTGGCCGGCAACAAGAAGCTTCTTGTGAATCGGCATTCACTTGTGGTCTAGCGCTCGCGTCACGGCGCTGCCGTGTCCTACCCGCCAGCCAGCAGTGCTACGACGACACCAAAAGTCCATATGTTCAGGATCAATATTGGTTATGACCGCATTAGTAGAGGGAATGCACCGTCACGCCGCTGCGCCTTCCTAGCCACCGGCCGGCAGTGCTGCGACGGCACAGTCACGGTGCTGCCCGCTGGCGCCCCCGCGGTGGTGGTTAATGGGTGTACACCAAGTTTTCGTATGCATGTGGTAAAGCGTTTGGTATGCATGTGGGATTTGTTATACATCACGTGTGGAGATTATGTCACGGAGGATCATATGTACATATGTTTTGCGGGGATGTGTTGTCGGCGTGTGCTGGACTGAGCAAAACGTGAAGGAAGGTGCGGAGGATGGCGCACGAGGGCAACTTTGCGCTTGCATCTGTTTTGTATTATACCTGTGTGTGCATGTAGTTGGGTATGTGTGTACGGTAATTTTATTGTGGGTCTTGGCAGTTGCCAAAAGCGCATGCGGGCCCCCCGGGTGCGGATGCGGCGGAGGTGGATCCACGACGGAACTGATGGCGGCGGACGACGTGTCGGGCGGCGAACCCTTTTGGAAAATAGATGAAACTGTATAATAGAAAACAATTGATCCAGCCCCTGGGGGCTGATGTGGGTTCGATCCCCACAAAGATCGACGTATGTCACTTGTCGTGGTGTGGCAAAGATGGGTTGTGGACTGCATCCATTGGAAAGTTATCTCCCATTCTAGGCAACTTTCAGTTACTAGTTGACTCTTTTCATTGACTCAACCACGATAATGCACCGTAAAGCAGTGCATCGGAAGACAGTGTGCCGTGATGCTCGTAGCAGCTCTAGGTTAGGTCAGGTCCTGGTGCTGCCCGGAGAAAGAGTTGTCAGGACACTGGAGCCCCCGCTGTGGTTGGTTCTGGTACACGCATCAGGCAGAAATCTAGTATCTATCTAGGTATCTGGGGTCTTAACAAAGTAATGGGCTCCGAAGTGCCGTGGTTGTGTGAGCGTGCTGGACCGCCCATGGATGGCATGTGACCCACGCGCCAGGGGGTCGGACCCGGCAGTGCTGCGACAGCACCGTCAAGCTTCCAAGACACCGTAAAGGGTATTATCCTGAAAGCTGATGCGACGGCTGGAGCCTGTGTCGTGCCGCCTAGGGAGGACGTGAACGACCTCATTAAGTTGGCCACCCCCGTTTCCACAGCCTACGGGTTCAACCTGCGCTCCCTACAACAGCGGCTGTATAACTTACTCTCTGTTGGCTGGCAGTCTGACAGCAGTGAAAGAGTTCAATCGCGGCGATGTTACATTCGGGACCCTCGTCAGACCCATCCTTGATTGGCAGGCCAAGGTGGAGTGGCTGGACAAACTGGGCTGCGCTGTTGATTTTTTCACAGAGCGTTTGTACACAGGAGATGAGTGAATCGGGATTTGTGGTTTGGTTGCAATGGAGAGCGGGAGCTCTCCCTGGGACGAGAAAGCTTACAGGGATGCCCACTATGATTGGAGGCAATGCTGCGATGCTGCTATAGTGGATAGCGGCTGAGAGGGCTGCCCCATGGGGGCGAGTGTGCTTACAAATGGTCTACTGTGCTAGCGACGTTTGTTCTACCCACGCCTGCAATTGTCCACTAGTTGCCATCCAAGATTCACAAGCCGCATAACCACCTAGGTAGGTAGGTACGTTGTGGCATCTCAATTCTGTATATGAAACACTGCAAGCACATGATGTATGTAACACCAGGCAAAGAGTACTCAGTTGGGAGATGCCAGGGGAGCTGATCCCTCTTACAATGTACATGCATAGGCTATGGACACGTGCGTAAGGCAGGCATCCATGTCACAACTACCATAGTACCATATATAGCCTCCAAACCTTTCCACCCTGATAACAGGTCGTCCACAGAGAACGGAAGATCGTCCTCGTCATGGATACGCGTTTCCATTCCAGGCTCAAACGCAATCAAGCACAATGAAAAAAGGACCACGAGCACGATCCACCTTGAAGTCGAATATGAAGCAACCGTGCAGTACCAATCCGGCCTTCTTGGTGCATTACGATTGGTGCACTCCCAACTCCCAAGTGCGCAAAAGCTGTGCACGTGCATGTGTGGACAAAAACATGAAGAAAGCAATGGAGAGGCACTTCGGCGGGCTCTGCGTTCATCGTGCTATTGAGCACCACCTAGCAGCACTCCCTCCTGGGGACGAGCATGCATGAGCGTGCAAATAGAAGGGGACTGCAGCGGCGCTACCAGAAGATATCCCCTTGCGGTGGATCCGGCAACACGTGAACCTGGTTGCTCCTGGATGCTCGACGAGGGTTTTAATGCACCAGGCCCCTCGTCACCCTGGAATTCTTGCTCCTAACTGACCCGCCCTGCCTCGTTTTCCACCCTTCGTTTTGCCGTACCCGGACGGCAGCCGTCATGATGTACAGCAGCATCAACTGACCCTCGTGAACCTGGTTGCTCCTGGATGCTCAATGACTCGAGCACACACACACACACACACACGCGTGTACACACAAACGCCTGCACAAGTAGACTCTCTTATCTCTCCCGCCTGCCTTCGCATCAACCTGCCCCGCAAAAGCATAGTTTAACTTAGATAAAAGAAGCGAGCGAAACAGCCTTGCTTCGCAGGAGGGCTGGTGCACCCTGCGGCCAGTCAACTGTAGCACAGTCTGCGCAGGTGCACTGCCGATGAAACAACCACGCCTGACTCCAAGGCATCGTGCTGCGACCGTCCCAGGCCGCAGCTTTCATGGTCACTGCACAAGAGTCTGAATACCGTACGACCCTCGTCTCCACGTATGTACGTACTTACCCTCCGTACTTCTTATCACGCGCTGTACGGAAAGGCCACTTTCCCGGGGTTATCACACATCCCCCAAACCCTAAACCGATGACGTGTTCATCCTTTACCCGTACAAAAGAATTGAGTATATATAAATATCTCATGCGTAATCAATGCCTTGCGCGCTTTTACATAATACAAAAGTCGCGCACGTACTGTCGTACATGAAACACACACGCACATACCCCTTGAGGCCCCCATGTAAATTCCCCCCTTCCCACAAAAACCTGATGCGACGTTGGATAGCTTGCTTCTCTCATGATATGCTTTGGTACGAGCAATCCGATAATGCTGACGTAACGCGTCAAACAGTTCAAAACATATTTCCCTAACTGTAGTCCCAGAACTGCAGTTGTATGCACGTATGTTGTTACAGGGTGGTTAAACTTCACCAGCGGCCCCCTTTCGCGAGGCAGTTCCCCGGTCTCCCCTGCGAGAGGGGCACCCTAATCCGTTCACCCCATCCGACTTCAGAATGTATTCGTTGGGTTCAGCAACTCACCACCAGCATCCAACCAAATCTAGCGGATCAAAGGCGCCTCAACTTAGTTCCTGGTCAGCTCGCAAGTTATTATTTATTATCACGTCCTACACTGTCCGCAAGATGGGGGGCCACCTCCCATTTCATCACCCCTCAAACACCCGCGGAGTCGGCAGGCGGATTTAAACCCAGGCACGAATGTACCACAAAATTCAAACCAAGTGCGGTCCGTCAAGGAACTTCCATACTCTACTGCTACTGCCGTTGCTACAACCGCTGCCGTAACCGTTGCTACTACTTTCTACTCCCTCGTCAGATGCATGATGACGTCATGTCTCCCATAACATGCCGCCCACCATCTGTCTTTTCGGATTACTCCTCACTAAACCGGCATATCCAACCGCCCGTTTATCTATTATATTCGCCAACCCATCCACATATCCGCCCTTCATATACATTGTATTTATCTCTCTATTTATCCATTTGCACGCCCACCATTTCCTGTGCCTTTTTAGGCACGGGAGAGTCCTCGGCTCCGCTGCCGCTATCACTGTCGTTATGCATATACATCTTAGCCCTGCTACTGCTCACACTGCTGCTAGCGCTGCTACTGCCAACCGACGGCGGCTACGGCTGCGGTGGCTCACGTAATCTGCGACCCGGTCCAAAGCGCCATCTAGGTATGCTGCCCTGCGGGTTGGCAGTAGCGCTATCACACCCGGCAGTATCACGACGGTGATGACAACACAAAAGGACACGGCCCACATCATACGCCAGCTGTTTCTGTACGTAAAGATGAAACCCGCCACGATCATCAGCCAAACCTGCCAGTGGGAAGAAGGGCCGAAGTACGACAGCTTTTTGACGGCCCACATAAATACATGGCGCCCCGACCCTCCCTTCCATCTCACCTCCCTGATGGACGCCAAATCCTCCTCACGGTGGCCACCCGCTTCCATTCCCGGCTGGACATCGGCCCCATCTTCCGAGGCCTGCTGCACCTGTTCTTTCGTAATCTAGATATGTGTATGATGCAGAGGTCGTTGAAGCCATAATATCCAAGTCCGTACATGAACGGTTATGTTAGCCAATAGCATGGAAACCTCGACGGTCGTAATTTTGGTCAGGAAACGTTACAAGATTAAAATGAGTTCAGCTGATCCTTGGAGAGTGTGGCATGGACACACAGCATTGGCGGACCTGGTCGATCGGTGCCTGCCTCTGGTAACCTTGCCTACGTTCTTTTTTGTTTATAAACCATATGCGTCTTTGTGCTGGAACAATAGGCCTTCCTTTGGGCCACGAGCATGACATTCAAGCATCCTTAGGGTTTTAGGGTTTTCATCCTTACATCGGAGCACCAATACAGTTAATATGCATACACCAGTTGTAACCATGCTTTCCATTGTGCTTTCGGGGCTGCACATCTACAGCAACAACTGTCCCGTAGCTGTTGAGCCTTGGGTGGTACAAATACCTGGATTGCCAAATGGCAATAGCTAGAGAGTAGGTCATCAGGACACACACCACATCCCCACGCTCATATAGCCTGGAAATCATTTTAACTAACCTAATCATAACACATGACACACTAAGCGGACATACTCGTGCCTAATTATCACATTTTCGGGGCTGCACATGTATCAAGCTTGTATCGACATGTCTCCGGACTGCCTTAGGGCTAGACAGCAGCTGATAACATCTTATGACAGCAACAACAGCCACTTGTTCATCACCCAGACAGATGCATAAACACACATATATCTATAGTGACTAGGTCTGCAAGTTTGGCCATTTGAATGGGATCGGAGCAACAAGCCAGATGTTCAACTTGGCATGGGGTTGCCCCACCAACTACAAGAAAATGCACATAGATTGGGGAAGCGCAACAGTGCCTTGTCCAGCAGCTGAGTATTTGTGAGAAGGTGACTTTCATACACCACATCTCCATTACAGGCCTTGCTGCTGCTGCCTTCACAGCTGCCTTTTGAGGGCCTCAATCTCCTAATCCGCCTCCCTTCTCCCTCTGCATACTTTCCTCCAGCTCCTGCACCAGGTCCTTCACATTTTGACTCGTAACCATGTCTGTGATTACAGGCTTCGCCCACTTGACTGCAAGAGCTCGAAGTGTCTCTCTGCCTAGCTTTGCCCGATCTGCAACCTGGGTGATGTCTTCGCCAGGGTAAAGCACATTGTACATGTGAGCGAACATCTGCAAGACAAAGGGATTCACAGGGAGCATTATCTACCTGCAAAAGTGTAATAGCTGACTGCTAAAAAGGCCTCCTAAGATGCTGGATGTATACTCCAGTGAACATTTCATGAATTCATCAAGTGTACACAGTAACGTACGACTAATAGACTAGCCAACTCCGTAAAACTTCAAAGTACTTCTTATGTCTATGCAACCAAATTAGTACCAAACTTGTCAGGACACATCCATGAAATGCAGCTTCTGCCTTCACAAAATGTGCCTCCTAAAAGCCCACGGGAAGACGTCCTGATGACACAACATCTAGCCACTCACACTATGCACCAAGGCCCATATCTGCAAGAGAACCACCCTCCAAAGTTAGGCCTTACCTCAGGCACATCTGATGAAGTAGATCTCCAGGGTATATACAGGAGTTTACATTTGAACTCCACCCAATCGAAGAGGCAGAACTCATGACCACATGCCTGGAAATGGTAACCATGTGCCTGGGAGTTGCCCTTGGGCAGGGGAGGTCGTTTATTATCAATCTTTTGGACAAGCTGCACAGTAGCAAAATACCAGGATGAAGCGTCTGTAAGCAGCAGCGTCACTGGATCTGTCTCATTCTGGATTGCCAGCTCAAGAGCTGTTGCAAGGGGCTGCCATATGTCATTTTTGAAAGTCACCTCACTCTTCACTTTCACCAACATCACTGCCTTGCCACCTCTCTGAAGAGCTTCCACCAGGTTGTAACCCTCTGGTAACCTCACTTGAGGGGGTACACGGAGGACAACAAACTCAGAACGACCTGCAGCATTACATCCCAGGGTTAAAATGATGTATGATACGCTTGTTAGCAGCATACTATGGACTCCAAGATAAAACATGCCAATAACCAGAGGGTTTCCTAGCCCCTAGGGGTAATAGGGTGCATACAAAGGAAGGAATCAAAACATGTTATTCAGTTAACAACAATAACAGGGAGTCTCCACGTGGACGTTTGTTAGCGACCCTTTTAAAAATTCTCACCCTGGACGTCAGGTTTGCACGTTCTGTTTCGCAATATGACATATTCTGTATAAATAAATGATAGAAATGCAAAAGGTTTGACGGAAGGCGGAGGGATGGCGAAGAACGGGGGGCCCACGTGGAGACAAGGTCCTTGTTAATTAAACGTCCAATAAGTCCGCAAAATTTATAGGCTGCCCCGGACCAGCTTTAAGCATTGTTAAATTTGTTAACTTTGAGCGCGGAAAATCTCGTGACTTCTTTTTAAATTATAATATCACCCGGTCTTTCCTTTGCTTTCCGTCTACTACCTTGACTGCTCGCCGACTTTCGCCGTTGCCGTTCAGGGAACGAGCCGAAACGGAAACCTGCGGAAACGGAAACCTGCGGAAATAGGTTTCGTCACGCTTTCCGCAGCGAAGCCCAGATTGGCGCAAATGCGGAAAGAGAATCCGCATTTCCGCGTTTGCTGTACGGCGGAAATTGAAAAACAGATTCCAGGCATGCGTTCGCCATTTAAAGACTGCGTTTTACTCTATGGAGTTATTAGATTAAGTCAAATGTCAACAACCACTGGCCCCGACCTGGGGGCTGCCGAAGTCATAGAGATTGACTGTGTTTCTGCTCAGAAGAAGGGTTTTTGATAATTGATTCCACAATGTCCGTAAACGTGGTTGAAGTTGAACAGAGCCACGTCGTTGCAGTTATCGTTGTGCGGTGCCATTTTTAGATACTTTAGCCCTCTCGCCTTTTTTATTCCTTTTGATTTTTTTATTTTGAATTCATATTGTTTGGACGATTACTGGATTAATGCACAGTCAGCATAGACTTGTCCGTGAGGCGTGCAGACATGCCGGACGGGTATGTGGAGGAGGCATGCAGACATGTCACTGCTCCGCAACGGACAGAGAGACCCATGTAACATACGAGTGGCAATTTCTGAGCATCCCAGAGCAATCCGTCAGCCAACAACACTATGGGGGTGGTATACGATAGGGCTGCTCAGGCCTGGGGTCTCAGGGTTCAAAGAGAGGCGGGCTGCTTGAAGGGGGCAGGGTGAACACCGTCAAGGGTGTGGGCACACAATAGTTGATCGCTTGGCCCCCGCCACCCCCAGTAATACGTTTAGATGGCTCTACCTTCGAGCACGATTGGAATCCACCAGATTCTAGATCCCACCGGACAGAACCGCACTGCCACAAGCTGGTTTCAGACTGTCCATGTTATCGCCACACTGAGAAGAGGTAAAAAACATCGTTACATATTCATTTTATAGTTTTCGCAGCTTTCCGCAGTTTCCGCAGCCTTTCCGCAAAGGGCCTCCCGATTACGAAAAGTTTCCGCAGACCTGGTCAAGTTTCGGCTCGTTCCCTGTTGCCGTTGACCAAGAATGTCACAGAACCAGTCGCCCTCGCCTGTACCGTCTCAGAACTATCCTACTTCATTACACAATGCCTTAATGGCAACCATTCAGCAGCCAATGCTGAGTCCGCTGCCCAGACTGTTTAGCCTTGCGGACGTCCATGCTTAATGGCAAGCATTCAACAGCCCAGCGGCAATTTGCAGGACAACTGCCGTCCTCATTTCTCTTTAATGTTCAAAAAAATTTTGCTCAAGCAGGAGCGAAATGGCGCTAAATGACGGTAAAAATATGGTTTCAGGGCTGCTAGTGGAGACAGTACTTTGTTAGGCAACTTTAGCGGAGATAGTTAACAGACTTCCACGTGGAGACTCCCTGTAAAGCTTTTATCACCGAGATTATGTGTAGGATTGACAACAGGACACCCTGTGATTAGAGCATGAGCACGAAAGGTTCACCTCCTGCTTAGGGTTTAGCATGCTCTTGGCTTGTGCCTGGTGATGTGGAGGGCCCGCATTCCATTAACCATGAGTAATAGAACAGTTGCAGCTTTTGTTGATGGGGTGTTACACTTTGGGCGGCTCACCCCGAGAAAGGACGAGCACCGGGGGCCCTGACCGGCCGAAACACAGCGCAAGGGGGGGGGTGCGCAGCTCTACATCCTCACACCAACCGGGACGCTCCCCCAGCCCCTGGCTAGGCAACACAGCGGCGCAGAAGGCTGCGAACCGAACTAAGCAAGAGCCGCACGGGAGGCGCCACACCGCCTCTGGGAAACCTAAACAGGCTAACTGCCCCCACGCCGCCTGGCCAGCCTAATCGTGCGCTCTCGTCACGTGAACAAACATATATACTGTTTGTTAAAACTGGTCTCAAACAGGTCTAATTTTTCAGGAATATCAGTTGCTATTCTGTGCTAGGATTTGGGTTCCTAACATTAAAGCTGCTGCAGGTTCTGAGCTGCTGCTTCCTTCTGCAAGCTCTGACAAGAACTTCATAGCACCCATTTGCCATTATAACAAAGATTCAAGAAAACTGAGAGCTCACTTTACTTGGGTACATATGGTCTGCACAATCCGGGTCAGGATAGCTAGAGGCATGCAAGACGAAATTACAAGACGAATAACAATGACCAATCAAAATATTTAAATAAACTGAAGGTTTTTTGAATGAAATGAAAAAAAACAAGGTTTTCCGTTTTGCCGAGAGCTTACCATGACTGGACTGTACAAGGCTGGAGTAAGTTGCAGGAGTGCATACCGTCAGAACTGACAGGATTTGCTGCAGCTTCTGCCTAATCGGGCTGCGATGCTTGTGCACTGGTTTCCAACACACACCCTAGCCAGTGCACATCATGTATGCAGGCGCCACTCACCATGCTCCACATTTCTGGACTCTTGCTGCTGCTCATCTTCTGGGGCTTCCTGGTTTAGGTGGACCCATGGATCATCAGGACCTGAGGATGGGTTGAGCTATGTTGAAAGCACAGGAGTGCGCATCCAAGGCGACGATCAACAGGTCCACACCTTCGGAGATAACCAGAGATCGTTGGCCAAAATTTAGAAGTGCCAGTCGGGACAGGACAGAATAGATGAGGAGGTAAAGGGGCCTCTCCCTACCGGCTGGATGCAGAACGAGATTATCAAACAAAACAATTGGCTTGCTGAGGAACTTTATAAGGAACGTTAAAAAAGCGACATCGAGCTTTTGTGAAGTCGGGGGAGGAAATCTGCTGGTCATTCCTTTTAAACCAATGGGGAAATCTTCGGAAACGCCCATCTTCTCACAGAAGTCCTTCCAAGTTGTCAAGCTTGAGAATCCAACACGTCGGATCTGTTTCCCTCCAGCGGACTCAGATGACTCAGACGATCGAGATGATGCGCAAAAATTAACGTCATGAGCTCGGCTTAATCTCCGGCATCGAAGAGGAAACCGGGAAGTGCAGCGGGCTTGTGAGCCATATGCTGCGCCAATACAGCTCGCTCCTCGTGATATAGTGAACCACACCGGACGAGGAATCATTTCACAGAAGAACCTTATCAAATCTGGACAGTTCCCACGATAGGTGATGACAGTTCTTTACGCATAGATGAATTAAGTTATTGTAAAGCAAACCTGCCGGGCCATCCCGCTGAGACATGAAGCCTCCCTGGAGCGGACCAACCACCTTTTTCCCCAGCGCGTATCTCGTAATTCCAACAGAACAGCCGTTATATCTCTTACACCAGAAACTTGCTACGGTTGACAAACGAGAAGGAGCCCTTGGGGATGCGGTCCCAAAGGTATAGGCGCTCTGCTCACTGTAGGGCAGCCCGCATGATCGGTGGGGGTGTTGCTTTTTGGGACAGTGAGATTTAACATGGATGCGCCCAGTGGCAAAGCAAGGACATGCTGTGTCAATCGGAATCACGGTAGGGAAGCTGGTGAGCAGGCAGGAGGAGAAACACCGACCTACTTGTAGTAGGAATGACCTTGGGTTAATAAATCATGACGTACTACAGACTCTTGGATAGGCTGTTGGTGCCCCTCGTCACTCTGGAATTCTTTCTTCTAACTGACCCTCGTGAACCTGGTTGCTCCTGGATGCTCAATGACTCAAGCACACACACACACGCGTGTACACACAAACGCCTGCGCAAGTAGACTCTCTCTCTCTCCCGCCTGCCTTCGCATCAACCTGCCCTGCAAAAGCATGGTTTAACTTAGATAAAAGAAGCGAGCGAAACTTCTAACTGACCCTCGTGAACCTGGTTGCTCCTGGATGCTCAATGACTCAAGCACACACACACACGCGTGTACACACAAACGCCTGCGCAAGTAGACTCTCTCTCTCTCCCGCCTGCCTTCGCATCAACCTGCCCTGCAAAAGCATGGTTTAACTTAGATAAAAGAAGCGAGCGAAACTTCTAACTGACCCTCGTGAACCTGGTTGCTCCTGGATGCTCAATGACTCAAGCACACACACACGCGTGTACACACAAACGCCTGCGCAAGTAGACTCTCTCTCTCTCCCGCCTGCCTTCGCATCAACCTGCCCTGCAAAAGCATGGTTTAACTTAGATAAAAGAAGCGAGCGAAACAGCCTTGCTTCGCAGGAGGGCTGGTGTGTGCTGCAGCCAGTCAACTATAGCACAGTCCGCGCAGGTGCACTGCCGATGAAACAACCACGCCTCGATGAACACACCGTCACACAGGGAAAAACGCGCTGCACTCCAAATGGCATCATGTCCGCAGTCCAGCCAAAGTTGTCCATACGCCCGGGCGCCCTCATGCAAGCGCTGGCACTAGCAGCAGCAGCAGCAGCAGCTGTAGTAGTAGAAGCAGTAGCATTAACAGTTAGCATTAACAGAAATAGTAGGGAATACCCGGGTATGCACATGACCATTGACCGTTGTCCACCACACTACAAAATAAATCTCGGCTACACAGTGCGCAACCCCCCTCTTCCCCCCTTCCCTTCCATCCACCCCACCATGCCCACCATGCTTCATTCCTTCCAGAGCCATCCCACCATCCCCCTCCCAGCCATGTTCAGCCATCAACCACGGTATGCCCCGTGACTTTCCTCCCCCCTCCCTTACGTGTTTCTCTCACTAAGCTCTCTAAGCCCCCTCACGCAGCCGTCCACCCACTCAGCTGAGGCCACATCCCACCAATCGTGCACTCTTAAGGCTGTACACGCATCTCTACGTGACTGATGGGCACATCGAGCTGCTGCAACTCGTACTTGGCACCAGCAGCACCTGGGCTGAGACAACCGCCGCCGCCGCCGCCACCACGGCCGCCGCGCACCAAGGAAACAACGTACAGCACTAGAGCCAGCGCCAGCACCGACAAAACGAGGCCTAGCACCAGCGCCGCCACGGCGATGTTGTATGCGCGGTCCAGCTTGGCAATGTCGATTTGCTGGTTCTGGTCCTGTGGGCAGTGTGCGTCCATTAGGTCCGTCCGCCCATCCATCCATCAGGGGCCATCATCGGCAGGTTTGGAGGTGGCGCAGGTTGGGCCGCCATTATTGCAGCGGAGGTCGGGGGCGAGGTTGGGACACATCGTATATCATAAGCAGGGGCCATCATCGAGGCCAGAACGCCAAGGAGGAGGACGAGGAGGAGGAGGCGAACCCAAACAGTCAGGAAGCAGCGGAACTAGGTGGTGAGCAGCAGCAGCAGGTCAGTCAGCCAGCCGGCCAGTCAGCTGGTACACCAACCAAAACCCAATCTCCGTGGCCCTTGGCCTAACCAAACACTCAACCGCAGTTGGCTAAACGGAAGCCAAAATTGCACAAGCGAAAACGTTTGAGCTAGTGCGTAAGGTACGGCACCTAATACACAGCTATAACAGCTATGTAGCCACAGACACACATACATGCCTGGGCTTGGAGGTCCGCCGCCGTTGTGCTCGTCCCGGCCAGGTCGCCCCTGAGGCTGCTGGCGAGGCTGCTGGCGAGGCTGCCCCCCAGCGCCGAGTCAAAGACGGAGGGGGCGCGGGCGAGGACTATGGTTGTGGAGGGGTTGGCCACCTGCGAGAGACACCACGGGACACGTCCAGGGAACCATTCGGGCGGGGAGGGGTGGTGATGGGGGAGGGGTGGTGATGGGAGGGGTGAGCCGGAATGGGGCGGGTGTGGCGCGTGTGGGGGCATGAGGGGTGTGTGAGGACGCCCCAACACACACGATTTCTTAAATAGGGCCTTTTCATTAGGGCCTCTTTAATAGGACCTCTTGCCGGGGTAGGGAGGGGTAGGGACTGACTGTACAGGGTTTCCGGGTTTCCTCTGTCTTAGTGAACCCTCAGCCCAAGAGCCGGATC
>NW_003307601.1:9102-11602 GCF_000143455.1 Volvox carteri f. nagariensis | reverse complement strand
CAGGCCCTTGTACTGCGAACAGTTTGCGGCCTCGGCGCCCTTCCGTACGTACAGCAGTACGGCGTTTAAGTCGGGGTCGTACGGTCCAGCGAAAAGCAGTGTGATGGTGGTGTTGGGCAACTTCATGTTGGGGTTGTTGTCCTGTTCGGTTGGTGGTAATTTGTTGGTGGTTGTTGATTGTTGGTAGTTGGTAATTGGGGAAGAGGGGAGAGGGGAGAGGGGAAGGGAATGCCGACTGTGGGAGCGTCAACAGGCAGTACGACATGGTAGCGTCGGTAGATAGATTGCGGCTACCGGCTACCGTCGTACAGTAATAATAATAGTATGGTTCAGGCTGCTGCTTGTAGCTGGATCTGGATAGATAGATACAGACATGCATATGTACGTACATGCGGGAGGAAGGGAGTAGGTAGGTAAACGCCGCACCTTGATCTGCTTGTGGTTCCAGGTGGTGATGGTGCCGTTGATGATTCCGGCCACGGTGCACAGCGTGAGGTTGAGTCCTTGGTCGCCCCGGTACATCACCGCCACGGGCCGGATGCTGACGGGAATCTGCAGACCACCGCCCACCAGGACCAACACCGGGATCACAATCGGGGTCATGATTGTAATCAGGTGGGGCCACCATCACCATTGTCACCATTATCACCATTATCACCACCTCTTCCTCCTCCTCCTCCTCCTCCTCCTCCTCCGCACACACCCCCAAGGAGTCCAGGAGGCCAGGAAGGTCGTTTCCTCCCTACCAGGGAATTCGCAAATCGCCGGGGACAGCAATGCACTATCCGCCCCCTCTCCCTCCCCCTCTCCCTCCCCCTCTCCCTCCCCACCCGCCCACCACCTAACCCCACCACCTATCTACCTGCGCCACGGGCGCCACCAGGGACAGGTTCTGCCACACGTCAAGAGGTAGAGGCCCCGGATGCACCACCAAGTGAGTGGCGGCTGAGCTGGCGGCGGCAGTAGCACTGCTGCTGCTGGAGGAGGAGGAGGAGGTGGTGGTGGCGGCGGCAAGGAGTGATGCGCGCAGCAGGGCCACGATATCCGTGGGGGAGCCCATTTCGTCCAGGATGCGGATTGGGCTGCTGGCCATGTCCTATTGGAGGGGTAAGTGGGGGAGGGGGACGGGGAGGGGGAGGGGGAGGGGGAGATCTTGGGGCTTTGCCGCAAAGACACGCAACAATGTACAGAGAGAGAGAGAGAGAGAGAGAGAGAGAGAGAGAGAGAGAGAAAAACCCTCACACCCCACACCCCCCCCACACACACACCCCAGACACAGCGGGGGGTTGTCTATCCGCATCGCCAGCACACACACCACAAAACCCCATTTTGAACTGCAACCGATTCAACACTTTATTGTTTATATTGTTCATGTTGTATATTGTTTATGTAGATTCCACACTTTATCTCTAACCAGCACTCATCTCGCTGACCGTTTTCCTTCTGACGCTTCTTTTCGATCCTCTTACCCTTCCACCCAAATCCCTCTCACCTGAACATCACCACGCAGTAGCCGTACATAGCCAAACGTATCTGCCGTACACGCGACCCGCAACACCGTCGGCAACCCGCCGTCCAGTCGCGCCTCCACCCGCTGTACGGCGCTTTGCAGCTCCGCCAGCTGGTACACGTCGTACGACTCTCGGTTGGCGGAGAAGGTGTACAGCGCCGCGCCGGCGTCGCCGTCAGCGAGGCCTGCTGCTTCACTGGACCAGGTAACCGTCAGTGTACGGAGGGTAACGGTCGCAACCGCCGCACGTGATACCGCCTGTACTTCCAGTGGCATGGGCGTCAGTTCGGAGCTGGCGGCCATCTGGCTGCCGTCGGTGTTTAATGTGCCTGGGATGAGGAACCTGTCCAAGTGAGATGTGAGCGGGGAGGGGTGAGAGTGTGAGGTAGGGGTAGGTGGGGTGGTAGGTGAGAGTGTGAGGTAGGGGGGTAGGTTGGGGTGGTAGGTGTGAAGTGTGAGGGTAGGTGGTAGGTGGTAGGTGTGAAGTGTGAGGTAGGGGGCTAGGTGGGGGGGAGGCCGCACACCACATGGATTCACTTACTCGACAAATGCGCGAAGTAGTGGTCCGGAGTAGCCGTACCCCGACAGGTTTCGGAACATGTACAAGTACTGCACCATGGGCATGGGCCACGTGTCGTTCTGGCCGTACAGAGACAACCCGAGTACGGAAGCGACATCGCCAGATGCGTTGCTGAAGATGGCGGCGTTCTGAGCCCTTGCCTGCGGTGATGGTGGGTATGTCGGTGGTGGTGGGTTTAGAGCTCCGTGACAACCCTCCGGGGCTGGAGACGGTGATTGTGGTGGTGATTGTGGTGGTGATTGTGGTGGTGATTGTGGTGGTGATTGTGGTGGTGATTGTGGTGGTGATGATGTGTGGTGATGATTGTGGTGGTGATTGTGGTGATGATTGTGGTGATGATTGTGGTGATGATTGTGGTGGTAATTGTGGTGATGATTGCTGGTGATGATTGTGGTGATGATTGTGGTGGT
>NW_003307601.1:7920-8986 GCF_000143455.1 Volvox carteri f. nagariensis | reverse complement strand
GCGGCTCACGGCTGCTTAGGAGGGGGGGGGGGCAGAGGCCCCTCACGCCCCTTTCCCGTCCGCGGGAGAGAGCTCTTAGGCGGTCTTCCCGTTGAGACTGGGCAGCAGCCCCTGGCCAGTGTCGTCAGGCCTGGTCAGATACTTGTTTATAACCATATATATATATACCATATGTATGTATATGTATGTATATGTATGTATATGTATGTATGTATATATATGAATGTATATATTGTATGTATGTAAACATATATACATACACGTCCCGTAGGGGGCTGAGTATCACCTACCTGGGCAGCATCTCCAGAGCGAGAGCCACACGACAGCGCTGACCGCCGCTCAGCGCCGCCAACGGCATAGCCGCCACAGGGCCCGGTACGGCAAACTTGCCCAGGTAGTCGTACACCTCCTGAGGCTTCAAATGCGGCGCACAAGCCTGCAGTGCGGGCAGCGGTGAAAAATACCGGTGAGAGGCGGTGATGCGGTGTGATCATAACATTGTACGGCTGTACGGCTGTACGACAGCAGGTCAGCAGGGCGCCGTGAAACTGTGCCAGTCGGCGGAATTGGTGGGAAGGTTTACTACGGTTGTGGTCCCTACGCTGCTCTCGTCCTGAAACCCCCCAAGCCGACTAAAACCTCAAAAGATACTACTTCACAATGATTTACACGCCGCTTCTCTCCCCTCCCTCCCGTCTCCTCCGAACCTGTACGACAGAGAAGCAAGTCACCGTACAAGCGCCGCCTGCCCTGTTGCCGCCACTACCAACACCACCACCACAATCACTTCCCGTTTGCTTCCCCTGCTTCCTCTCCCCCTCTTGCGCCTGCTGCTGCTGCTGCACCTTATCCGTCGTCGCCGCCATGGCCAGCAGCTTCCTGCCGCTGTGCTGGTCTAGACACGCCACCGACAGGCGCGACGCCGAGCAGGGGTAGATGAGCTCCCCGGACACGGGCGCCAGGACGCCGCTCAGCACCCGCAGCAGGGAGGACTTGCCACTCCCGTTCAGACCCAGCTGGTGTGCGTGTGTGTGCGTGTGCGTGTTTTGGGCGGGGGAAGGGGGAG
>NW_003307601.1:5920-7397 GCF_000143455.1 Volvox carteri f. nagariensis | reverse complement strand
CATATACACATATACACATATACACATATACACATATACACATATACACATAAAAAAATACAAAATCAAATACAAATCCTGATACGTATGCATATGCACATGCAAATACAGAAGCCTTCCACACTGTAACAACAACATTTACATGTACATGTACACGCTGCCGGGACCCCTGGCCTGCACTCCTTCCCCCCCTCCTACTTCACAGACCTTTCGGTCTTCACGGACGCCTTTCGGCCAGTTCTACGTCTGGTACACTCTTGCCCTGGCAGCAGCTTCACTCGTTCACGTGGTTCGTCTTTCCCCCCTCCTACCGTCCCGCCGCCACCGCCACCGCCTTTCCCGGCCCCTGCCGTCTCCAAACCCGCCGCTCTCCCCCCGTTACCCGGGAGCTTAGGTTTGGATGATCCCTCCCCCCCCTGCACACACACACCAAACCGATACGAGCACCCTGATCCACATCCATAGCCACGTGGCTGAGCACCACACCAGCGCCAGCGCCACTGCCAGCGCCACTGCCGCTGCCGCAGGGGGCGACGGCGCTCTCCAGCCCGCCGACCTCGCCTGGAGTAGACGTCACCGCCAGTGGCGGCGCTGAGCGGCGTAAGGTACAGCAAAACGACCGCACTTAGGGTTACGCCTGATCCTCTGAAAACATATCCGAATGGGATGTCGTTACTTCGTGTGCTACTGGCACGTGGAGAGGAACTCAACCGCGCTTCCAAGAATTTTGAAACGTGGATCTCCCTTTATGTGTATGGCCGCAGCGTCTCGTTGATTTGGGTTGGCTTGCCCACCTGAAACGATTGTATCGCTGTGAGCGACGGTGCTGATTGATTTGGGTTGGCTTGCCCACCTGAAACGACTGCTCGGACTGAGACACAATTACTCTTTGCGCGACCCGGCAAGAATGTCGTAACAAGAGGTGTTGCAGCCGGGGCCGAAGCGCGGTGTTCTTGAATAAGAGAGGAAACACGGTAAAATGCGAAGCGCAGAAGCCAGGAAGATCTGCAGTGTGAAGTAGTGGCCGAGCATGACGGTTACAAAAGAGGGGAGGGAGAGGGGAGGGAGAGGGGAGGGAGAGGGGAGGGAGAGGGGAGGGAGAGGGGAGGGAGAGGGGAGGGAGAGGGGAGGGAGAGGGGAGGGAGAGGGGAGGGAGAGGGGAGGGAGAGGGGAGGGAGAGGGGAGGGAGAGGGGAGGGAGAGGGGAGGGAGAGAAGGGAGGGAGAGGAGGGCGTTTATGTTGCTTGTATTGCCGCGTTTGTCTTTCAGACAAAAAGGCTCAGGATCTTCCCAACGCATCCCAGGATTACCCGAACACATCCCAGGCAGACCAGGCGAAGAAGTCGGCCTTTCGGCCACCAAGGCACAAACCAGGTACAAGACGAAGAATGCTTTTGTAGTGTGGAGTTTGTTACACGAGCACAACTCATCAGTTTGCTTTGCTCCGTGTAAGCTTTCCATCGGTAATTGCACCTCAT
>NW_003307601.1:0-1494 GCF_000143455.1 Volvox carteri f. nagariensis | reverse complement strand
CACCAGGAGGGGATTATTCATGGGGGAGGTCATGGGCTTTTCGGCTGGGACTGGTGTTGGAATGTGCAACAGCAAATGAGCGCGGCCTCAACGCGCGGCCTCAACGCGCGGCTTCAACGCGCGGCCTCAACCGATCTGATCTGGACGCATGACTGCGTGTTCCCTCAGCTCGCGAGTGGTTGATTATAATGCGGATTTGTGGTTTGTACTCGGATGCGGTGCTGCCGTATGCATGTGGAGGCAAAAGTGTGTCATCTTAATACTGGTTGAAAACACGAAGTAAGGGGCTGGCTGACATTATGAAGAGTGCCAAAGCCTGGGGCCAAGAATGCTGCCGTAGCTGGTAGATGCGAATAATTGGTCAGTTAGTCAGTCAGGTGAGACTTAAATGCCACGAGTCCTCTCTGAATTCGTGCTTTCTTCGTCCCGTGCTCTCCAGGTTCCAAACTGCCTAGTAGCCCACACCCATGAGCCCCACCACCATCGCCCCCATAAGGAGCTGGACTGTTGTTGACCTTCACCCCCCCTCCCCCCCCTTGCGGCATGTCCCCTCACCTCAAAACCCTTTCGCCCGGCACCCGCCACCAGGCACAGGGGCACGTGCGCTCGGTGGGGGAGGGCAACTCCTCGCAACACGCGAGCACCACCCCCGGCAACACCAACACCAACACCAACTTCCGCTGACAAGGACCCCACCGCAGCCACTGACCACCCCGCGCCATCGACGTCGCCGTCACCGTCCCCCGTCGCGCTGCGGGCCTGGGCCATAGGGCCCCGCCAAAATCGGTTGCTTCTCTTCCCGGGGAACCTCCTACACGGCGTCGTACCGCAGCCCTTCCCTCCGAAACCAAAACTGCCGCCGCTGCGGCCGTCCTCGTCGCCGCCGAGGGTACAGTGCCCACTGGCGCCGCCGCCGCCATTGCCGCAGCGGGACGACGCAGCGTCTAGGTCTCCTCTCCCGCCCTTCCCCGACCCTACAAGACAGCGTCAGCATCCGCCGCCGCCGCCGCCGTCTCGGCCGGCAGTGGTTACCCGGTCGCAACTTGGGACAGCAGCGGCGGCAGCTGTTCCGCCGCCGCCGCGCCGTATTACATTGATGATGGCATGGTGGGGAGCTGAACGGCTGCTCACCGCCACTGCTGCACCGGCTCTGGAGGTGCTTTCAGACCGCCCCCATCACTTCGACCACCAAAGTGGAAAACAACATTTGCGACAACGTCGGGGTCGACAACTCGGGCAACTGGAGGACCGTGGATATGCAGGTGGTCGACGGCAGATGACGGCGGCGTGTGAGGATGCAGGGGGCAATGGAAGCGGACTGGGCGGTGATGGTGGAGGCTGCAGTCGCAGCAAAGGCGGCGGTGGCAGCGGCGGTGGCGGCCGAAGTGCACGCAGCGAAGGCGCCACGGCTAGGGTGCCTAAGAGGTGGCATGAATGTGAGGTGGAGGAGGATGAGGAGGCTGTAGCGGGCGCAGCGATGGGGGCAGCAGCAGA
>NW_003307600.1:911377-912469 GCF_000143455.1 Volvox carteri f. nagariensis | reverse complement strand
AAACACAATAGGATGATGCTCCCAAACTACGGCACACGGAAGAGTCACGACACCACAACCGATAGCAACCGACCAGTTAATCGCCCGTACAGCCGAAACAGATTGGTAATCTGCTGGACACATCCCTCAACTCAAATCAACGCACATACTGACACTCGTAATAGTGAAGTGCTCAGCCCCCCTCAGCACCACGACGGGGTGCCGCCGCCGCCACAGCAGCACCAACACGAGCCTCGGGAAGAAGACAGCGGAGCCAGGCGCCTCTGCCATCTAGGGAAGAACGATAAAGGGAAAACACAAGCGCGTCAGAGAACGTCCCATTTCCTAGAAACAGCGCACTTACCTCCTTTACCCGTCCGCGAGCCCATAACCTGAGCGGGTAGAAACCCACCGTACGAGCATCAGGCGAGCATGCGGTGGTCGGGCCCTGCATTGCAAAGTCCCGCTTCGCGCAAATAGCGACACGAACAACGGACGCGGAGGTGGGGCTGGCGAGTGGTGCGCTCTTGGCAGCTCCACCTAAGGGACTACTAAAAACGGACACCGGCGAGGCCTTGGCGCTTCTCAACCGTTCCTATCCTCTCTATCTCACCTCCTATGCACCACCCGCCCTCCTGCGGAAAAACTGCTCCCTGGTGACAGACAGACAGTGCACTCCCGCGCAGGGAAGCAAGAGAGAACTCAGGCCACTACCAGGGAGACCACTTCCGGAATCCTGCTGTGTTTTACGACATGCTACTGCAGGTTTTATTTGAAACCCTTGCACCCGTACCGCACCGTACGTTACCGTAAGGAACCGCACCGTACCGTGTGGCATTCATATCCGCGGTACCGTGGCAGCAGTTGCCGGAAGGCGTCGTTGTGGAGCGATAGCGCGGCGTCCATTACCGCGACGGGCAGCGTTTCCCACAACGAGGTCATTAAACACAGGCACATACTGAGATACACAGCAATCATGCTTGGATGGTGGCTAGCAACGCTAATCCGGACTTTGTTTTAGGGCTGGACACCTTTCCTTAAGGGGTCTGCTCCGCTGCGCTTTGCTACTGTTGCTCCTGCTGTTGCTGCTGCTGCTGCTGCTGCCACCAACCG
>NW_003307600.1:891587-893618 GCF_000143455.1 Volvox carteri f. nagariensis | reverse complement strand
GAACCTGGGAGCCTGGGGGCCTGGAAGCCTGGGGGCCTCGGGGCCTGGGAGTCTGGGGGCCTGGGAGCTTGCGAGCCTGGGGGCCTGGGAGTCTGGGGGCCTGGGAGCCTGGGAGCCTGGGGCCCTGGAAGCCTGGGGGCCTGGGGGCCTGGGAGTCTGGGGGCCTGGGAGCCTGGGAGCCTGGGGACCTGGGAGCCTGGGGGCCTGGGAGTGTGTGAGCCTGGGGGCCTGGGAGTCTGGGGGCCTGGGAGCCTGGGGACCTGGGGGCCTGGGAGCCTGGGGGCCTGGAAGCCTGGGAGCTTGGGAGCCTGGGGGCCTGGGAGCCTGGGGGCCTGGAAGCCTGGGGGCCTCGGGGCCTGGGAGTCTGGGGGCCTGGGGGCCTGGGAGCTTGCGAGCCTGGGGGCCTGGAAGCCTGGGGGCCTCGGGGCCTGGGAGTCTGGGGGCCTGGGGGCCTGGGAGCCTGGGGACCTGGGAGCCTGGGGGCCTGGGAGTGTGTGAGCCTGGGAGCCTGGGGGCCTGGGGGCCTGGGAGCCTGGGGGCCTCGGGGCCTGGAAGCCGGGGGCCTGGGAGCTTGGGGGTGACACAACAATGAAATGGTGGTATCAAAAGATACCGGTTGAGGCAAGTTGGATTGAATAATAATCATTCTAGAATCCACTTGGGCCTCATGCCAATAAGTTCCAGTACGGCTGGGTGGTTTGATGTTGACCATAGTTCGCAGGAACTACTCTCGCCTCGTGAAGCAGACATCCAGGAAGGCAGGTTCCAGCTTTAGACAGGTAAAGCCCCTGCCCAGACGCCAGTATGGACTTCTGCAGCAGTGCGGCAGTAGGGTGGACAGACCGGCATATGACAGTTAGGCAACAGAGCCTAGAGCTTAACAGTAAGCTTACAGGATACAACACCTGGAGCCCCAACCTTCCCATCTCACCTCCCTGAGTGAAACCCATTCCCCCTCCTTGTCACCACCCTCCTAAATTAAAACTTCGGCTGCAACCCCACTATCGGAGGTTGGCTGCACTTGCTGCACATGTATGAGAGCATGAGAATTAAAGCAGGCACTGCAAAGACAGTGCTGACACATACAATCCCAACTCCTCCAACCAGCCCCAGCCACACTTCCTAGCATGTAGTGTTATCATCATGACATGGCTAAAGATTCCACAACGAAACACACAACCGTGGCACAGATGTGCCCCACCACTACCTGCCTACATCAAACAAATCTGCCGTACTCCGATAGCCATATCGGAGTACGACAGCGTTTTGATGCCCCACGTAAAACACATAAGAGCCCCGACCCTCCCCCCCATCTTACCTCCATTCCCGGCTGGACGTCATCCCCATCGTCCGAGGCCTGCTGCACGTGCAGCACGTAGATGGGAACATGAGAATTAGGGCAGGCACGTCAATTCGGGCAGGCACGTCAATTAGGGCAGGCACATCAATGACGGAGGCGAAACATACACACACCCCTCCCCCAACCAGCCCCAGCCACCCTCCATAGCATCAGGAACAAGAAAGAGGGCAAGGGGGAACGAATCCACAAAGAAAAACGACCCTGGCACAGCTGTGCCCCACAACTACCTGCCTGCATCAAACAAATCTGCCGTACTCCGATAGCCATATCGGAGTACGACAGCGTTTTGATGCCCCACGTAAAACACATAAGAGCCCTGACCCTCCCCCCCATCTTACCTCCATTCCCGGCTGGACGTCATCCCCATCGTCCGAGGCCTGCTGCACGTGCAGCACGTGGATAGGAACATGAGAATTAGGGCAGGCACGTCAATTCGGGCAGGCACGTCAATTAGGGCAGGCACGTCAATGACGGAGGCGAAACATACACACACCCCTCCCCCAACCAGCCCCAGCCACCCTCCATAGCATCAGGAACAAGAAAGAGGGCAAGGGGGAACGAATCCACAAAGAAAAACAACCCTGGCACAGCTGTGCCCCACAACTACCTGCCTGCATCAAACAAATCTGCCGTACTCCGATAGCCATATCAAAGTACGACAGCATTTTGAT
>NW_003307600.1:883128-888422 GCF_000143455.1 Volvox carteri f. nagariensis | reverse complement strand
ACCCACGACGATCTTGGGTGCTGCAGTCGAACCGTCAGGCGGCTTAACCACCAAACCCACGCGCCGTGCAAAACCTGCGCTGAGTAAATGAGCGGCTTGACTGCCCGAATCGAGCAAGATGGTCGCCTCCTGTTGGCAAACAGAACCTGCGAACTGCATAGCCAAACTGGGAGACACCGAAAAGGGGACGGTTGTCGCAACGCAAACAGCCGACTCAGAAGGAGACTCGACAGGAGCATCATACCAGAACTCCATCGGCGAGGAAACTCCCTGCACACGAGACATTTTACCTTTTCCCGACGACACGGAAAACAGGTGATACCCCGCGTGGTACTCATGAAGCTTTTTCATGCCTGCAAGCAGAGGACGCCAACGCGCTGTAACCCACTTAGGAAGCAAAAATCCCCCAGACGTGGTCGATGGCGCAATCGACTTGCAACGCAGGTAGTGACGCAGGAAATCTTGAATACGCGCCCGAGGCGGATGCATCCAAACGTGATGTCCTGCGCAGCTATCATGCAAAAAGCTGCGAGAAGGCGAACTATACTTCGGACACAAGGCATTAGACCCATCGTTAGATGCGCATGCATCCCAAGTGAAGTGACGACCGGAAAGCTGCTGCAAGTGCTGAAATTCGTGCTTGCGAATGCAAAGTTCTTGAGGCGGAGAGACATCTGCAACCGGCATCGAACTGTTCGTCTTTGTGTTACAATAGCGAGAAGGCTCTGTAACCAGACGTACGTTAAAAGCCGCGTTCAGTTCCGACTGAGAACGATTCACAACGCGATCACTTGCGTTTGACAACTTCACAGGCGCACTCGACATAGTCGCCAAAAACTTGTGCGCTTGCCGCTGAGGCACGCCCGCAGGCGTCGGCTCAATCGACACAGCCACAGATGGTCCAGAAACAACAGGTTCTGCGACACACAGATCACGATTATTCTGCACAGCCAAAGAAGCCATCGCAGACAACACCGAAAAATCAACGTCTTGTGTAGTAGGCGCGAGATCAACTCCGCCATCGGGTGGGTCAGAACCCGGACAAGACAACGAACGTCACGGCTTAGACATGGACGGCTTCCGCTCGAAGAAGAAAAAGTCCTTTGGAAACATGGACTGCGCACGCTCGCAGTCCTGCGCGAAGTGATTTTCTCCGCGACATAAAAGGCACTGATTCTTATTACGAAGATTTTGGGCTTGCTGCATAGTCAAACCGCGGACCCAGATGGACTTAGCCCGCCCAGTAGGCTGACGGAAACGATCAGCCAAAGGAACTATATCCGGCATTGACGCACTCAAACGCGGGCGTTTGGCGTCAGAGTCCGGACGTTGCCGTCCAGCCGAGATTGAACGAGTCGAACGGGGACCAGAGCCAGAAGCTCCAGCACCAGAGCCAGAAGCACCTTGACGCGATGAACCTGACGAAGGTGAAGCAGAGGACTTGAGTTCCTCCGCGTAAGTCTTCAAGACGCGAATAAAACAGTCCACACTGGTCCATGGGCGCCGGATCTCTACAGTGCGATCATACATAAGACGATCGCGTAAGTTGTCAGGCAACAGACGAACCAGTTGATACACGATGAGCTCCTCAGGAGTCGCAGCCGGCAGCTCCCGGCGAATGTCGTGAAGATGTTGAAGCACTTGCTCCACTGAACGCGCTGGTTTGGCGTTGAACATACGGCAAAGCGCATTGTAAGAGGAGGCCCCGGATGACAAGACCACGGCTTCAGTGAACCAGTTGAGAAGCCAAGAAGCGGTGGGAATCACCGGCGGCGTCAACGCGGAAAGCGATTTACGAAGATCTGTAACGAGAGACGCCGGACCCACGCTTAAGACAACCCAATTGGTAGCAGCTGAATCAGACAGAGTGTAGCCGGCCAAGTCGAGGTATCCAACTAAATCGTCGACCAAGAAAGATAGGTAATCAGGCAAACTCAATTGCACTTTGGCTGCAGCGTCCGCTGAGACAAGACGACGTCTGTCAGGCTGCGGGGGCTCGAGGGGGCGAAGGCGCCGAGGCACAGTGCCCGGCTGTGAATCTGACATTGTAGCATCACCGTTGACCGGCGACGGAAGCGGCGCCGGATCCACGGCAGTAGGAAGAGGGACAGCCCGAGGTTGTGACCCAGAAGGCTGATCAGGTGAAGCGACTGTAGGCGCCGGTGCAAGCGCCAAGGCCGCCATCGGCGAAGTAACGGCGTTTACCGCCGGATCGGCCGAAGCTCCAGTATTCATCCTCGGAGAAGATACAGGAGACGAAGAAGTTTGAAGAACAGTAGGTAAAGCCGACCGACGATAAAGTGAAAGAAATGGACGAAAAAGCATAATCCCAGAAAGAAAAATTTCACCGTCTCGATGCCAATGTTACGTTAAGGCTTATCACTACCAGTCATGGTGGTGTCGAAAGACACCGGATGCGATTACACCAGAGAAGGTGTAGCCATCCAGTGTACGACCCGCACTAATGTACGACGTCGCAAAAGGAAGATCTTGAGAATAGCTGAGTGAACCCCGTTGAAGAGAAGCATTGAGAGTTATGTAACTGCTCTTGCACGTTACACCATGCCCCCCAAACCGCATCATGCCAGGCCATGTCCCCCAAACCCGCATCATGCCAGGCCATGCCCCCGAACCGCATCATGCCAGGCCATGCCCCCCAATCGCATCATGCCAGGCCATGCCCCCCCAATCACATCAGGCCAGGCCATGCCCCCCAATCGCATTGTGCTAGGCAAAACCCCGAACCGCACTGCGCCCGGCCACCCCAGGCCCCGACAGCATCCGCGCAGGTACCTCCCAGATCATTTTGCATGGGCCCATTACTGGAAGTTCAGTTGCGCAAGTCCTCGTGCTGCATTGATTCCATTTGACCGTCCAACCGAAACCGTTGGTCATTATTAACGTTGATCACTCGATCGTTTACAGAACTGCTGTATTCGCCACTTATTGAAATTTTTTAATTATTAACCGTTATACGGCCGGTATGGCGTTTATTGTACGACACCATTCGTTCGGTCATTGCTCGTAGTTGGCGCTGCATGCAGCCAACAAGTTATCAAGCCAACAAGAATGGCGGCAACTGATGATGATGACCATGATTATAGTGATGACGATGATGATGATCATGATCATGATCATGATGCCGATGGCCTTTACAGCAGTTGATAGTTGCGGCTATATGCCGCCGCGGCCGCCGCCGCCGCCGCCGCCAGCCAACTGGCCAGCAGCGGCGGCGCCCGGCTGGGTGCAGCTAGGTGCGGAGGAATTGCACCCAGCAGTGCACCTGAAGGAAAAGGGACAAGGCGGGGGAAGGGCGCGGGAAGCCAAAATACGGTTAGCAGTACGACACAACTAACACACACATTATAAGGTGACAGTTGCAAGCAAGGGTACCGCTGCTGGTCCCCACGACGCACACCCCATGCACCAAAACCCCAAGCCCATCCGCACCCACCTCAGCCGGGCCCATCATCAGCAACGCCCGCTCGGTGCCACTGGGGCGCACAGGTTGATGCCCCAGCCGCACCTGAAGAGTAGGTGCGTGATAAAGGGGGAAACGGCCAGAGGGGATAGGTAAGGGGGCAGCATACACGGGGGGGAGGGGGGTAAAACACCAAATGTCATTATTTTGCCCAAAAGTCACAAGGCCTCGTTGCGACACGTGCGCTGCGGCCCTGCGGCCTTTTTCCACGACCACTAGTTGAACCCAAATCACGAAGTACGCACCACACCCACACCCACGTCGCCCACCCACCCATCCACCCACCTGAGACGGGCGTTATAAAAGTACGGCCGGCCCCTGCGTGCGGGTGCCGGCAGGCCGGACGACTCGTACGCCCCGAGTCCCGGCAGCCAGTCGACCCTGCATTCGGGTCCTGGCACCAGGGAAGCTGCCGCAAACCCTGGCGATAAAGGGCCCGGGCCATGGCCACTGCTGCAGCTGCTTGCTGATCTGCCGGCTGCTGCTGCTGCTGCTGCTGCTGCTGCTGCTGACTACATAATGAAAAAAGAAAAAATACGGTGACAGGAGGTGCAAAGGCCTGGGAAAACCCATAACCTCTACAACCCCGGCACCCTAATGCACGCCTTAGCTTATTAGGCTGAGGCGCATTACTAATCTATAATAAGATATTTAAAACAGAGTAAATAAATAAGTAAATAAATAAAGCGGAAATAGATATCATGGTTCAGCTTTATTTATTCATCTATTATTAAATAAGGTGTAGCCTCCCCTTAATTAGGTAATCCCCAAACAAATGAAAATCAATTGTGCACAACCAGGGCTGTGGGCACCACAAACGAAAACACGACAGACTGTACACGCCCGGCAACAGCCGTGACACGCGCACACTCGCTGATGCTGGTTGTTGGCTGCTGGCTGATAGCTGCATAGCGTAGCCCATTTAGGCAATATAACTGGCTGCAGCTGCTGGCTGGTTAGATAACGCTAGCTACCATCCACAAAACCCAGCCACGACAATAAAACCGGCCGGTCACCACCAACTGTCCACCAACTGGATCAACATCTGCCAACCTCTTCCAACCAAACATATCTCCAACGGACAACTTCCACCATGACAACCATATTTCTCGACCCGATCCTCCATATCTTTGGACTCCCTTATTTTCCTGCTTTGAACTAGTCCTTCCGTTTGCAACGAATGTCGTGGTTTGAGCAAGGATGTCTCCCTTTTAATCTTTCTTTTGTGCACGGTAGTTTGAAAGCAGAAATTCTGTAGCGTGGGTGGGCACGAAGAGCCACAGCGGCGGCCGGGGAGGGAAATGCACCGCAAAAAGGTCGCGGTGGCAGCAAGCCCAGGGGAGAAGAGCCGCAGCGGCGGCCGGGGAGGGAAATGCACCGCAAAAAGGTCGCGGTGGCAGCAAGCCCAAAGGAGAAGAGCCGCAGCGGCGGCCGGGGAGGGAAATGCACCGCAAAAAGGTCGCGGTGGCAGCAAGCCCAGAGGAGAAGAGCCGCAGCGGCGGCCGGGGAGGGAAATGCACCGCAAAAAGGTCGCGGTGGCAGCAAGCCCAGGGGAGAAGAGCCGCAGCAGCGGCCGGGGAGGGAAATGCACCGCAAAAAGGTCGCGGTGGCAGCAAGCCCAGAGGAGAAGAGCCGCAGCGGCGGCCGGGGAGGGAAATGCACCGCAAAAAGGTCGCGGTGGCAGCAAGCCCAGAGGAGAAGAGCCGCAGCGGCGGCCGGGGAGGGAAATGCACCGCAAAAAGGTCGCGGTGGCAGCAAGCCCAGAGGAGAAGAGCCGCAGCGGCGGCCAGGGAGGGAAATGCACGACAAGAAC